>NC_040889.2:21604883-21904883 GCF_900634795.4 Betta splendens
GGCTCACAGTTGCGGGTCAGTATTACAGGTTCTCATCACAGTGATTGGCGACTGACTGTCTTCGCTACACTCCAGAGAATTACCAAGGAGACAAACATCGCAGCTCAACACGCCCTGGACCTTCGACATCACCTTCCAACTCCTAGACCCGTCTTTCACCCAGTCAGACCAGTGCTACATTATGATCAGGATTTCGGCTACTTTACCCCCAAAGTGACATCTTCTGGTGGCGGTGGGATGGTCTGTGCACCTCGCGAGTGGTGGTACTGGATGAGGAGGTGAAACAGACACTGCTACAAGCTGAGGACGGGCCCCTGTCCCCCTGCTGGCGGGACACAGGACTGCTACATCTACTCTAAAAGGCTGCCCGGAGGGGAGCGAGGGGCGAGAGGAGGTAGGGCACGACAGAGAGCAAAGCTGACTACTGGCTCCAACATGTGAGTAACGCAGACATCACTAGGACACAGCACACGGCGGACAAGTGGGTCATCTTTGATGATAATCTGTCACCAATCATCTCAGGCAAACCGCTCTGGAGGCAGGAGCCTGCATCCCAGAGCACGACGCAGCGAGCGCTCGGCGCCGCGTGTCCCCCCTGCAGCTCCACATGTCAAAAGCATAAGGAAAAAGCACAAAGAACCAACGAAACCTGACGCACACTCAGGACAGGCAGCGCGACACAACACTTGCATGTTCTTGTACCCACAAAGCTCCCAAGATATATAGATTATTATATGGGTTCAGAGCGTACGAACCAAACGAGAGAAAACCAGGGAGGGGCTCCTTATGTACCTGAAACAGCAGCATCAGTGGCATTGCACAGGGATCCTAGAACATGAACAAGACACGCAACACGGTCACGTAGAGCATTGTAGTGCATTCGATATTATGTACAACACCGATATCCTTGGGCGATAACTGTAGCTTTACCGGACTTTGAGAGCACTGGGGCAGGTTTAGAACTAGCCTGTGATGTTCACAGCTGGAAGCGTGTGGCAAATAGGGTGTCATTATGTAATTCTCATTATTTTAGTACCCCCCTATGTCGTCGAATTTGAGTGATCCATATTTCCTGTTGTTTAGAAAACTGGCCAGTGACTGACCATTCCATACATTGCATGCCTGTCCCATACAGCAGGGTCTGGTCCCCGTCCGTCCCCACCCGCGTTCCCCTTCCCTGTGTTCCGTCAGTATTTGTAGTTAAAGACAGGCCATGCGGCAGCAGTCACTCATGCTCATACAGATAACAGGAAGCACGTTTTGGTTGCTCGTTTTTTTTGTTTGTGTTTGGTTTTTGTTTTATATGAAATCATGCTTTTAGCCTAGCAGTAGATGTTTTTCCCCATGGTTTCTTTTAAAAAAAGTTAATAAAAACTCCACGTAAATCCTTCTCGTTCTCCCCGGGTGCGTGCTGACAGGCGGCATGGCCGCCGTGGTTGTCTTGAGTTAGTGTCTATTGCCTTTCGTTGCCGTGTGTCTCCCTCTCTGTGGTGTTCGTCCTCATGTCAGCTGCTGCTGGTCATGTGTCCATGTAGGATGGTTTTGGTGAAGGGGTTGAAGTCTGCGGAGAAGTCTGCGAAAAGAGAAGAACGCAGATTTACCACTCACCACGTCTTCCTCTTGCTACTTTACAAGGGATTCGAGCAAAACCTTATTAACATGCAGCTGCAGTCAATCAATACAAAAGTATTCATAATCACTTTAAAAAAGCCTTTGCTAAAATACCCAGAGCCTCTGTTAGCACAAATCATTAGTCCTGCCATAAAAACCAAGCAAAATGGTTGGCAAACGTTGGTGTGGACCACATTATTAGTGTTACTTGAAAAAACCCCAAGAATGTCATTAGTTTGGGAAGGGTAAGTCACACACACACACACGCACGCACACACACACACACACACACACACACACACACACACGCACGCACGCACGCACGCACGCACGCACGCACGCACGCACGCACGCACGCACGCACGCACACGCACGCACGCACACACACACACACACACACACAGACGAACAGACATCTCTTGGTTGTGTATTTTTTCCTCAACTGCACATTGTGCCAACCGTTCTAACTTGTCACAGCATGCAAAATGAATCAATAAAACAAATATTTGCCTGAAATTTTGAATTTATAATTTTATAATATGAACTATTTTAACACATTATGATCCGTTCACATCTCATGTCCATCTGTGTGGAATTATATTTGTGTCTCATTTGTCAGTACAGAATGGAATCTTTTAACGTTTCTTCGTTTTACTCAGCATAAATAACAATCCAGTGTCCAGATTAAAATAAGATGACAAATATAAGTCCATATGCACTTTATATGTCAATGTATTGTGTGAGTGTAAAAGACAATTATACTGTATTAATTACAGAGAAATAAACATGTTCTCTTTAGTTTTGTGTTCTATAGGGATCATCCCTGGTTTTGTCTAAATGTTTGTGTAGGATTTAAGGGTGATGCCAGCATCACATTGCATATCATTAGTATCAAAGTACAGGTCCATTCAGATGCATTTAACCCAGAGACACTGGATTAAATGGCCTAGCCCACAGGTCAGACGAGGCGCTGTGGGCCAGTCCCGTACCTGCGGGGCCGCAGCACCCAGTCTGCCTCACTGCTTAACTCTTCGCAGACTGGCACATTTCACTATCTGAGCACCTTTCTTCACATCCACAGTATCGGGCTACATTGGGGGGGGAAGGGGTGTGAGGATTGAAAGAGGCGGAATGACAGGAGCACAGTAACACATGGAGGGGAAGTTAGTAAAGGAGAGAAGAAGAAAGCAGAGAGAGAACGAAGGAGACGTGACAGAAATGTGAGGCACAAATAAGGAGGGAGAGAAGAGGAGGAAACAGAAAGAAAATATGAATAAACAGTCAAACAAGGACAGAAGTGATGGATGGTAGTTGGACAGTTGGAAGATAAGGCGGCATCAGACACATCTACAGTATCTGGGATACAAAGTAGTGTCCATCAATATTTACAAATGCATGTTGGATTGGATTTTTAAGCTACAAGACATGTGAAAATCAGTGATGGTAAAAGTTACTAAACCTGCTTCGATTCAGAGAAATTAAGGGATCGAGCACACAGTTCAGGGACTTTAGACTTTAATGAAAGCAAAAAGACAGAGAAGTCACTTAATTGGCTGATCAGTGGAGACAGAATTTCACCAAAGCCACAGTCACAGGAACTGAGTCAATAAACATGACCTGCAGCTTGAAATGACTGTGAGTGGGTTGGCGTGAAGCAACAACAGCACCACAGCAAAGTGACCTACACTGCAATGTGTTCATCTCGCATGCGGGAGACGACCGTGATGAAGGGAAGTCTGAGTGGAAGTTAATGTTACGACCAAACACTCGCACCGCTTCGCCTGAAACGGAGCTGCTGCCTCTGAGAATGCACAGCATGAGGTCCCCGGCTGTCAACACAAGCTCATGCAGGTCTCCTACTGTGAGCGTCACCCGCAACGAGGCTTCTCTCTGAACCAGCTGCAGCACAAACGGTACAGTAGGTGTTCAGCCGGTCCGTTTGGGCTCCGTGTGTTCCCTGCACGCCTGCGCTGCAGCTACGCGTAACCTCAGGAGCCTCAGGCGCAAAGCCCGCGGAGCCACACAGCGCCGCCGGCGCGTCAGAGGCCCACCTTGCCGCTGTCCCGGCCCAGGATGGCGTAGCTCATGAACTGCTCGGCATCCAGCTCCAGGTCGGTGCCGCCGTCCTCGGCGCCCACGTCGTGAGCCCCTTCCTCACCTGAACCCTTCCCTCGGCGCAAGACCTTACGCACAATCTGTCACGCGCACACACACACACACACGCACAGTCGCACACAGGAGGTGAGAGTGATGGGCGACAGCGTGAGGCAGTGAGGATGGAGTCAACGATAGCACGTATGCAGGCCTGCTGTGCGTTACTGCATCTGCATCGTGTAATGTGATTCATGCTGGTGAAACAAGCGGAAGCCTCTCGTAAACACCGACCTTTTTTGTGACAATGTTTCCATGCTCGTCCGTGAACTGCTCTTCGCTTACTTGCTCCCCAGTTAGATCCTCAACCTCGTCGCCCTGCGGACAGAGACACGCACTGCTAAAACACGCGTTCATTCGGTGCAAGGGACGATTATTCACCCAGCGTTCAGCCCGTTGCACACCTACAGCCTGTAAAAATAGCTGCTGCTGCTGGATAAAGACGTGCAGCCTATAAATCCTCCCACTAATTGGAAACGCAGGGAAGCAGATGAGCGACAGCCGGGCGAGGGGTCGGAGGGTTGTTTGTGAAAACGTGGAAATCCGGCGTTTGGGATCTGTCGAGCAAACTAATGCCCCCGGTGACACTTGTAATTACAGTTCGTGTGGCTCATAATAATACTGTCAGGGCCACTGATAATTTGCAGCATGTCTCCGCGGCTATTTATAAGCTCTAGGAAATGCCTGCAGCCAGACTCCTGAGAGGAGCACGAGGGTCAGTCAAGGTTGTGTACGCGCGAATCAAACTCCAAAATCCACTTGCTCCAACTTTCATTAAGCCACTTCTAGCGTGTTCAGCAGTGAACCCTGACAAATCCAGTCGCCACCGCCGGTCCTGCATCCTCCACTAAACCCTCTCCACACCTCTGCCTGACTCTCCAACCCTTCTTTAGTACCTTGAGAATGACTCTGCGGCGAACCACTCTCGTGGTGACGTTCTCCTCTTCGTCCGCCACGCCCTCGCCCTCGCCGAGCTCGCGGTCCAGCTGGGCGTGGACGTACGCGAGCACGGAGCGCACCGAGCCGCTGGCTATGTGGAGGACGTTCTGGCAGCTGATCACCAGGAAGGCCAGCAGCACGAAGCTGAAGAGCAGCTCGGTCACCAGGGCCCACATGGCCCCGCTCGGATCCCCGCTCGGATCCCCGCTCGGATCCCCGCTAACTCAACGCGACCCGCGCGACGACGCCTCGCTCCCTTGTGTCTCGCGTCCCACGCAACTCCCCTCTCGGCGGGTGAGAGAAGGCGACAGCTGCGGCCCCTTCGCCTTCAGTCACTGCTCGCTCTTCGTTTCATATCGTTCCTCCGTCAGCCGGAGCGGTGGGCCCTCTCCCTAGCTCTGTCGTCCCTCTCCTTCCCGCTGTCAAGTCAGGAGTACCCGGTCAATGACAAATCCAGGCAAAAGCAACCTTGGCCAGCTTCAAATCAGACTCTCTCTATTTCTGGCCATGTGATCCTGGGCTTTAAATATCCCTGGGCGCTCCAGCACGGCTCTGTGTGCTGTAGCGAGAGCACAGCTTTTGCCTTTACCACCTGTTACTCTAACAACACAAAGAAATCTCTGCGATGCACACAGTCTAACCGACACATTTGTCCAACACCAGTTCTTTAAATATCAATATGCAGCACTTGGTGCCTCCAATTGAGGCCAATGTGGCCTGTTTAGTTGTGGGCGCAGGCCAGTAAAAGCCCAGAAGGGCCCTAAACACAACGCACAGTGCTCCTTTTGATGACTGAGATTGTCTTTGGCGGTGGGGCGTGTCAGGAAGTCAACACGTGGGACCTTTGGGGGCTCATGTAACGGTGAGAATTCCTGCTATATTTGTCTGGACATGCTGTTTGTGCCCATCTTGGGCGGCCGGCCCTGCATGTAGCCTAAATGTGTGGGTGCCTATTTGTGTTGGCTTGTTGTACAGTAGAGTAGAGAAAACAAAGCAACAGAACACACCAGTTTTTCTGGTGATTAGCGCTAATCATGCTAATCCGCTCGATGGCACCCACCTGGCCCTTCAGGCGCATGTCCTCCCAGGCCCTCAGGTCAGGAACCCTGTGTGGGAAGCCCAAACCCTTCTCAAATGGCTGGGTACCTCTGAAGTGCCCCCGTAAGATCTCCGAGTGTCCCATGTCCCTCACAGGTTGCAGCAAAGAATCCTGGGACACGGGGGACTGGTCTCCGTCCACCGCGTTGCGTACAGATGACATCATGGCGTCCATGGCCTGCCTGGGTATAGGCTGACTGCCCACCCAGGCCTGAGTAGGATCAGTGACAGGGATCCACCCCGGGCCTGTTTGATCCTGCAGGTAGGAAAGGAAAGAGCCTCCACCGCCTCCGCTTCCACTATTACCTGACCTAAAAGGAAGGAATGGATGGAGGTAATACACGTGTGACTAAGGTGAAATCATCCCCCCTTGGTGACCCCTTCCCACTTATTGTTGTGGTACAGTGGCTTCACACCATCACTTCAGAGTCAGGCAGAGATCTGGCTCACCTGTCTGCATTCCGATCTGCAAGGCAGCTCAGCCCAGGTGACTCACTCAGCCGAGCGTACACCCTTTGCTGTCCTGCAACAAGAGAAAGCCCTTCCTCTGAGCCTGTCCCTTTCTCTCTTCCTCCTCCTCCTCCTCCTCCAGCTCCATCACCACCGGTTGTACTGGTGAGTGCTGATGCCTCCGAACTTGCCTCTGACCCCTGACCATTGTTCAGCCCGTTAAGATTGATCCCAGCGATGGTGCCCCCAAGCGACGCTGGCGTGGCGGTGCTGAGGGAGTCAACGCCCATCTCTGAATCGTCTTCGGGTAGCTCAATGGAGCCACTCAGCACCCCACCCCCTCCGCTGGCTGCACTGGCCTGACTGGCCGGCCGTCCCAGGCTTCCATATGGCAGCCCCAGCAGGCCTTCTGAATCATCTGCATTGCTGCACTCCAGCGAGGAGTCCTCCACAGGCACCAGGGAGGGGCTGTTGCCTGAGGGCCACACTTGCACCTCAGACATCTCCATGAGGGTGTCTTCTTCTGTGGTGGCAATGGGGGCACAGTCTAGACTGGAGACTTCCTGCCAGTAGGGCTCAGCACCCAGCGGAGAGGGCAAGCTGTACTGCATGGAGGCCGGTGAGAGGAGATCGTCCTGCGCGAGCCCATAACCTGGAGCGAGACAGAGAGAGGCACACTGACACCCGGCCCCCCCGCCTCGCTCCCCACCTCGTGCCCACAGCACCGGGACCCAAGAAGGGGGTATGTGCCCCTGCCCAGGAGCTGGGCATATAGGGGAGGAGTAGAGGAGGCTGAAGGGACAAATGGGAGATGAATGGGGAGAAAGAGATAGGAGGGCCAAGACAAAAGGAGCTGGATAAAAGGTGCAAGGAGCTTAGGACAAAAGAGCAAAGGCTGCTTTTAGAAGAGGGGTTGTCAAGCTCGATCAGCCAGCGCTGATGGTGCGAGCAGCAGCGGCAGCAGCAGCAGACACAGCTGGACGGTCAGCGACACTGGGGACTGAGGTTTGGACCCAGCAGTGCCTGGTGCTGCTCTGCTGGCTGCTACCTGCAGGGAGACAGACAGGAGTTACTGCCTCTGCACCCGACCTGGGGCTGGGACACACACCTTGCCCACGAGTGACACACACCTTGTCACACAGACACATGCCATAAACACTCGGCTCTCTCTGCTTCATACTGTCGCACACATGCACTCATGCATCCAAACCCTCAGGCAGGTTAATACTGTCAGGCTGGGTAGCATGCATGCAGGCAAACTCATTCTCTCCTCACATACGTCAGCTCAGTCCACACCCCTGCTTGCACTCCTGACACACATACTAATGATGCATTTAGTATAACATACAGTAGCTATAGAAACAAATATATGATCGTATTCTTCATAATAAGGCAAACACATATACAGTACAATCAACTTGTATTGTGTGCATTTTATTATTGTAAAAGCCACATGGCTGCTGTCCTGAACACAAATTTAAATTATTATTTAAAGTGCAATAATATAACTTGGTAAAAGTGTGTGGACTCAGGTCACTCCCACGGTTTCTTGAACATCTTTTTTTTTATAGATGAAGACAGATCCGGCATGCTAACGCAGAACATCACAGCAGCAGAACTTCCTGTAAATGGTCAAAACTGTGATGAATATTAATGAAGGCAAAGCAAGTTTACTGGAGCGACTGTGTGACTCTAGAACATCCCCAGGAACAACATTAGGTGAAATAGACACATGGAGTGGACTTGTACCAGACTTACAGTAGCTGGATGAAGCAAGAAGAGGAGCTGAGTGGGAGAGAGGGAGGCTGACTGGATGTGTATACTGTACAGTGTCGGAGAGTTGGGGACTTGAGTCTTACTTGGCTGAACTACTGTTGGCTACTGCTGAGATTGCAAGAGATGGTTGTGACACCACGCAGCCAAAAATACTTCTCGTCCTACTTTCGTTCCTTCAGCTCCTCAGCTGCTGTCAGCTGTATATAAGAAAATCAGCTGAAATCAGCCCCAATTGTTAATATATTGATTTCCCTGCTGATAAGATTAATATATTTTACTCTTTATTATATTGACTACTTCATCTGTCAATGATTTTCTGTTTTACTTATTTATTTATTTACAGCTTGAAATGTGACTCATGATATTAGTGAATGAGTTTGTCAGTCCTCCCTCTTCATCGTAGTAAACGACTCCATTAGATGAGAGAAACACATTTGTTAAATTAAAAAATATATATCTTCATGGGTGAAAACAAAATTGCAGAACATGAAGGTGACAACCTGAGCCCGACTGAGAGACATAAATACACAGAAAACACAAAACTGAAGCTCAGGAAAACAAATAAAACATACCTGTAGACATTGAACAGTGATAAACACGTATGTTTACACTCACACAGGCTGACTGATGGGTTTTTCTAGTGTAAAGGGAGGAACAACATCAAACTGACCATCAAATGGCACTCACAGAAGCATTGCAAACAAATTTACACAAAATGACCCGTAAAATCAGAAACATACAAAGCAACCACAACATTCGTACATGTACAGGACAAATACAAGTCAAGGTTCACAAAAAAGGCCTATGGTCTTTTTTTTAACCACCCACAGGAGGGACCACTGAGGAGCCCAAGTCGTGCTTAGCAAACACACATGTACTGGTAAAGAAGCATTAGGTGCTGAGGCAGCGTTTGAGGCGGCAGCGCCAGCAAGCTAGTGCTATGAATACCCGTCATCCCAGTGTCTCCATGCAAGCACAGGCGGCGATGAGCGATGAAAGTCAGTCACATGCACATGCAGACAGGCAGGGGAAGGAGGGATGGTCAAAGAGATAAAGGGCAAAGAGAGGAGGAAGGATGAATAAAAAGGTGATGAGAGTGAGGGTCACCTCCCCCATCCCAGTGGGTGCTGAGTAGACAGTCTGTGTGAGGGGTATCGGTCACAGAGTGGACACTAAAAAAACGGGGATTTTCAAGTGCACACAAATAAACAAAATGCACGAGTAGAGTCGCAAAAAAAAAGAAACAATGTGGGTCAGAGGTCAACATGAGGTCGGCATGAGGTCAGAGTTCGGAGAGGAGTGAGAAGGAGGAAAACTAGGGCGGCTAGGCTGCAGATGACATGTCCAGAGAAACACACAGAGAGGGACAGATTCACAGGGAATGACAACAGGGCTCCCAAAAGGACATTCAGTGCACCAACATTAGCCCTAAACAGACTCCAACTAGCCACCATGCAGCCACAGGCAGACAGCTACCTAAAGGAGGGGTCTTACTCTGTCAGCTAGTGTATACACCTGAGATTAAACCTGCACAAGACTCAGACATGTGCTTACCTACAGTAGCGGTGCAAGTAAAGAGACTTGGGATATAGGAATAGGCAATTTGGCAAGACAGAGAAAAACAAGCAAAACTGGAGAAAGATAAAATAAAGTCTGCATGTATCACTGATCTCCTCTAACTTTATTCTTGCTGTTTTTTTTGTAGACTGAGCTGGACAAGTTCATTTTAATTGGTCCAGTTGTTCATTGTTGACTAATTGAACTTCCTGTAGAACATTAGCCTATAAAATGTTTTTATTTTCTGGTTTAATTTAACTATAACTACTTCCATTTAGAAAAATCAAAAAATAAAAAGTGTTTTTTAGGTTACTGTGCCTTTAAATGTTCTATCAGCACGGTAAATGATCACTGTGACTATTTTTAAAATACAGAAGAATTACTATTCGGGGGATTACCACAAGAGTTTTACACAGTAACATCAAAGCAGGAACAGCCTTTGGGAGACACAAAGCCAGACAGAAAGACATGACAGATAGATCATTGTCAGATTCACTGCAGCCGTGATCTGAACGTCTCCCTCTTCACCTTTCGACCCTCATGGTCGAAGACATATACATGGTTACATCTCTGGTTATTGCTCCAGTTTCCACTGAGAGGGCCTGTTACCTGTCACACGGATGTGGTGCGCTGGTCCAGCTTGCTTAAACCGGCCCAGAGGTGAAACTGGAGTCAATAAGATGTAGAGTATGCATGTGTGGAGGAAACCATGAGGTAAAGGAGTAAAAGGCTGACAACTGATCATGTATGACAACCTGTTGTTTAACATAATAAAGCTAAAGTAAAATCTAAAACATCTAAATTTGAATAATGAGCTCACAATTAATCTCTTAGTCTGCGCAAAATGAACACTAAAAAAGTGTCTTTGGTAAAAATGTATTTAATAATTAGACCAGCTGAAGTTTTTTGCTCCATGTTATAATTTCACCATTTATTATTGAGGTGAATTGGAGTGAACTTTATTATGGTTCTAAAGTCTTTAGAAGCTATTTATAATATTAATGATGGAGGGTAAACATTGGAACTAATGGTCCTAATATAATACATTGCTATAAAACTCCAGGGTCCCCCTCAACAATAAACATAAACAACTTGTGTAAAAGGAGAGGTTGTGGTACAGTAGGAGTGTCCTGAGTCCCTCTACACGTTGTTGGAGTAAATTCTTGCAAATTGTGAATGTTTGCTGCAGATTTTATACAAAGGCATCACAGGCAATAAATAAATGTAGGGACAATAGAGAAAATTCAGGAAGGGGGAAAAATAAGTTTGGTGTAAGGGGATTTTCTTAGGAAACGTGGCTGAGGGTCAAATCAAAAGGGCCAAGATGAACTGGATGCACTGGGGGATCTGAGGAGGGGTCTCACCGTTGGTCATGCCAGGCGAGAGGTGTTCCCTCTCATTGTGTTGGCGTCTGCTGAGATCGCGGGAGCCTTGCCTCGCGGGCTGAGGCTGCTGGCCCTCCAACATGTTCACTATGTCCATGCGGTCAATACTCTTCAGAGCCGTGTACAGGCTCTCCACTGCAGTGGAGACACACAAGCACAGACGGGGGGGGGGTATGACGCAGGGGAGTGGTTCTCAGAGCAAATGAGGCAGAGACATAAAAAATATACGGATGAGAGATTCTTGAAGGAACTCCTGTACTCACTTTTGGCCCTCTTACCCTCACGTGTGGCCCACAGGTTGAGCAAAGCAGAGCTCTGTTCCAGGAGGGAGTTTGGATTCTCCACACGGATCTTATTGATGTCATCCACACTAAGCTGCAGCTCGCGCGCTAATTCTGCACGGAAAATAAGACAGATAAGAGCAATTGAGCAGTAGAAATATTAATATCATTTAGCCTGAGTCACCGGAACAAACACTGATACGGCATGTCATGTTCTCGCTGATATTCTGTAAAACAGCTCTGGCTCCTGGCAGGGAAATGGAAAATAATTAATTTCTCTGGCTGGTGGCCACGTCCTGACTTCGTTTGATCAGTGCTCAGCCAGACAAGCTTGTCATACATAGGACAAACACGGTTTGCAGCACATGCAGGCAAAGCGAGTCCGCTGACGCCGACTCACCAGCCCAGCTCAGCCCCAGCTGCTCTGCAATGACGGCCATCTTCAGCTCTGTCCGCTCCATCGCGCTCATCGATGCTGCGGACACCAGAGCACAACTGAAACTCTGCTCGCGCCCAAACTGATCATATTATTATATTATCTACAGGCGTGTGAGAGGCTCATACCCATAGCAGGCTCGTTCAGGGCGCTGTATCGCTCTCTCAGAGCCAGTGGAGTCAGGGTTCTTCTCCGATCCTCACTCCCAACAACCTGCTGGTGACAAGCGAGCACCACTGAAGCCAAACCTATATGACACGTTCAACACAGTGCAACAAGCAACCGTGAGCGTCTTACCTTGATACACGGAGGCATGCTAATGTTGAGGTTACACAGCACATGCTGGCTGTCCTCATACTTGGTGGACTTGCGCAGGAAAGATAGAAATCCAGTGGGCTCTTTACTGCTGTCTCTCACCTTGGACACAGACACAACAAACACGCATGCCATCAGCGGAGAGGAGATGTCAGAGCTGAGGACAGATTTGGAACGGACAGTGGAACGGTCGTACTTTAACGGACACAGGGAGGCGGTTGTCTCTGAACGCCTGGAAGCTGAAGCAGCGAGGCTGCTGCGTGGCCTTCCTCACCGGCACAAGGTTCCCTGAACATTCCAGGTGAAGCGGCATTCCCTCCATCACCTGCAAGATGCAAGATGAAGGAATGTGTAACATATCAGTGTTCCTTATGACTTCATCAGACTTCTAACACAGTCTGAGCCCATCCTGATGGGCTCCTCGTGTCTCCGCACTCACCTCTATGTCTCTGCTCCGGGCCACTTCCGTGAAGTTCTCGTGCTGCTCCAGGGTCTTATCCATCTTATCGTCGGTCATGCAGTAGCAGCGCAGACGACCCTCGCGCAGCTCATTCATCTTGGCGAACACCACGAACTTGGCCATGTAGGGAACCGCCGACAACTCCCTGTAGAGCAGGTTGGCAAAGGCGACGGCCTCGGCGGTCCGAGGGCAGTCTGCGAGCCAGAATCTGAGAGGAGGCAGAGCCACGCAGCCGCAGCATCACTTTCTGGGTTTGTGCTTCGCTAACATGCTGGACGCTCAGTTTTGTTGGCATCTGTTTGCGCCTACCGTGCAGAAACATTGGTGGTGAAACTGGCACAGTCATTGGAGTAGATAAGTTTGGTGGTGCCAGTGATGTCCTCCCACTGGGCAGGAGCTGTGCCCCCTGGGAATCACACGGGATGATGTAATAGCAATATGGCCGTAGCAACAGCCGTGAAGTACAACAACTGTGGCGATAGTGTTGTTAGGAAACAAACACTTTCACATCCAACTAAACCACTGACACAAGTCCTTCCTTGCAACACAAACACACGCGTCAGGGCATGCAGTACCTATGACAGAGCAAAGCAGGCGCAGACTGGTGGTGTCACCCTCCCCGGAGTCTCGGGGGCTGTCCCTCCACGACGGGGGCAGAGGGATGCGCAGGCCGATGGGTCGGTGGAACTTGCGCCGCCGAGGCTCCACGGTGACCACGGGGCTAAAGTTTGCCTGGTTACCGAGCAGCTTGGCGACCAGTTCATCCGGAACTGGCTGAGCCTGAGGTTCAAGTACACGATGGAGAGACAAGGTAGCAGCACGGGCACAAGGTTTGACGACGTTGTCGAACAGAACGAAAAAAGAGAAGAGCGTGCACGGGTAGTGACGATTTGGAGGTGCAGGGATAACAAGTAGGATGAGATCAGGGGAGGTTGATGATGTGGGAATATACAAAGAAAAGGGTAAAAGAGAGGAGCAGCAAAACGTGAAAAGTCAAAGAGAAAGAGAGAAAAAAGTCCATAGTGAATAAAATACCTTAAAGTTTAAATTATTCATATGGAAAAACAATAGCAACACAAATAGGTTCTAGGACTTAATACATTTTATTATTAAATGTAACAATGTTTTAACATGAAGCTTTTACATCTGTTAATACAGAGCGGTTATTTATAAAATACTGTGTTTCACAAGGCCACTTATTACATGATGACTACAACAAACGTTAGCTTATTAGATATGTGTCTAAACATTCGGAATAATAAAAGTGCAAGGAAATGCTGAAAATCATAACCATGTCTGTTTTACTTGCATTGAGTTACAAAAACTATCTTCTTTAAGGCTTTTGTGGTCGCAAGTTTTACAAGACATGAAGCTTCTCATCAGTTCATTCATGTGTCTGAAGCACGGCTGTTAAACCAAAACATGCAGCAGAAGGTCCACTGGGATTTACTGAAGCGCATGCCGACGTTGGAGTCACAAGTTCCCATCTCTCTGTCAGTGTCAAGTTTGGATCAGAAAATCATGAAATAATGTTATCAGTGTTGGACTGGAATAGGACAAAGGAAGAGAGAGAGAGAACGTGAACTTTGAAGCCAAAGTCTGAGAAAACTGTAGCAACACTGATTCAAGTTAACAGCCCAGTAAAATGATATAATTTTTTCCTTGATTTGATGATGTTAGACAGGGACAAGGCCAGAACAGATGTAAAGCTGCTTGGACTTGACAAAACAGGCAGAAAGATGGGATGCTGTACTGAAAAGTGCATTTGTTCAAGGATCTTTTTAGATATGTTCTATTTGAAACATTTGCTATCGAGTGTGACAAGAATAGTGTCTGTTGTCTTTGGTATGTATCTTTTTGAATACTTATATGAAGACCCTAAATGTGCAGCTGCACAACCAAAGGAGGCTAAAAGATTCATGACACTGGTATCAGAAGGCTTAAAACGCTGGAAGACTAAGTCATGTTAAGAGTAAAGTACAGAGATTCTCAAGACATAAATACATTAGCCAGGAAAACATCACTAAAGATAAAAAAAACAGAAGCATTTCAGCACTAAATGAGTCCATAGTTGTACTGTACAAAGGTGCCAAGTGCATGCAAAATGCAAAATAAAAGGCAAGGTGTCATCTAAAATAAAACAAAAAGAACTAAATCCGAAAAGACTTGGCACAAGGATCTGATCCGCTCATTGCAGGATCAGTCGATCACATCCATGCTTTATTGCAGGCAACACAAGCATTAAAGATTCTGTCTGTCTTCTCCTTCCTTCTCCTCATCGTCCCAGCTCACCTGCAACCCCAGGCGCACTTGCTTGGTGACGGCCGTCTCGGGGAACGTGGCCTGGACCATCGGCACCAGTTTGCTTGTCAGCGAACCCCCCTCTGGACCAATTAGGTTGCTCTCTTGTTGGATTCGCGACACAACGGCAAAGTAAAGGGGGAAGTCAGTAGAGATTATGCGGCGGATTCTCTTCTTCACGAGCTCCTCTTGACTTTCCAACTCTGGAAACGGAAGGTCAGATTAGACCCAAGTGAACCCTCGAGCATCGGGGGTTGAGCGTGCAGCCACGAAACCCTTACCTTCATCCATCCCATTGAGGATCGTTTCTAGCACCTCGTCGCCATAGCGATTGCGATGTTCTTTCCAGACGGAGCCGTTCTCACTCCTCAGCACCACGAGCTCGCGGTCACCGCGCCCCAGGGCAGCAAAGTGGGGGATCTCCACTATGACCGGTCTGTAAGTTACATGACAGAACTGTTCACTAAAGCTGCAAATAAACCACTTTTCTCCAAAAGAATAAAGACACAGTTCGCTTACTGACCCGAGGAACTGCATGCCGGCCGGACCCAGGGAGATGATCCTGCTGGCCAGGCCTTCTCCCTCCACCAGCGGAGGGGGGGTGGTCAGCTTCTGTGGCTTCACCAGGCGACAGGTGATGCGGGTTGGGGCCGCACAGGTTCGGGGTGGTATGATGACCCGTAGGCCGTTATGTCTGCTGCCCCGCATTGAGCCCCCTCGAGCATCCACCATGAAGCTGACTAGAAACCTGTGAATGGAACAAAGACTCAGCCACTCAGCTCCCAGATCAGACGTCGCACAGAGATTAAAGTCAGTTTAGAGTTGTTTCTAATGAGCCGTCTACTGCCGTGCTGACCCCGTGTGTATGGGACTGGCCACCGGGCTGACGTTGTCCGACGTCTCAGTCGCGGGGCTGCTTGGAATCAGAGAGTCCTCGTCGTATTCTTTGGGCAGTGGAAGTGGAGTGTGTTGCTAGATTGACAGAAGACAAAAGAACACTGTTTAGCATAGAAGCTTGGAATCTGTTCATTAGACATGATGAGAAGATATATCACTGAACTTCTAAAAACCACTGAGGACAGAGTTTCATTTCAAAGACAATTACCTAAAGTGTCATTTTTTATTGATACTCCTTAAAACTTGACAATTTATTTTAAAAATATATCTCATTTTGATGAGGTACCTGGTCCATCTCGTGCTCCTTCAGCATCACAGTCTCTGGGGAGACTCTGGGGATCCTGGGAATGGCTGGTGAGTAATTTCTGTTGTGTGAAAAAAGAACAACATGTCAGATTGAGGATATTTCTGCACATCTCACCTCCTCCCAAGTGCTCACCCTGGTGTGTACTAATTATCTGTGGTGCACCCCCCTCCATCTATCCACCAGCGAGCTTGTGCCTATCAGCTTGGCTCTCTCCCCTACTTCCCAGCCCAACCCCCCTTACGCTGTTCCCAGCCCTCTCTCGTACTCCAGTGATTTCTTGGGGGAGAGGAAATCGTCATCATGGTCTTTCAAGTCATCCATCTTCATGTACCTGGCCCCTTCAGTCCCCAAGAACTCCTCTCCTTCAGAGAACAACATGCCAAAGAGAGCGAACAGACCGTGGTCAGGTTGGTGAAATAGCACAAGAGAAAGGGGAAAAAAGAAAAGGACAAGGTTGATTAACGAGCGGTTAGATGAGTTAGACAACATGACAACCCAGGACACAGGGGATGGGGTTTACAGGTTAGACTGGTGACATGACTCTGGTCTCACTGCTACAAACTAAAATGCAGCTACTACACAACAGACACTTAAAATGTAGGGTACGAGGACAGGAGTGGTCAGTGTGAGCAGCTGTTACCTCAGCCTGCTGACTAAGAGATGACACACATGTAGTTTGGGGCGTGAAGCTAAAAAATCTTAGTTAAAGGCATCAATAGTCTACATGTACATAGGACACCATCTCTGGGAGCATGCATCAGCACAATGTCAGTGCAAAAATGTCGTCCAGTGCAGAAATTCCTCCACTGAACGGGAACGCGTGAGTGAAACACAAACACAGACCGAGTCAGACTGCCGTCGGACCACAAACAGACACAACTGTTGTCAGCTCGCCTCGGAGCAGAACAGTTCAACGTCCTGACGCGAGCAGTCGGTGGAGTTTGGTTACTTACCCCCCCAGGAACGCGTAGCAATGATCGGAAATTCACCAGCGGCAAAGGTGAATGTTCCCCGTGCGTATGGAAAGCCTGGGCGGGGGTCTGCGCCCCGCGTGGGAGGTGTCGTCACGCTATGTTTGACTCTTCCCACAGGTTCCTATGAGTCAGCTCATGCCTTGCGCAGCCCACCTTGCATGTGTGCCAGTATCACTTTACCACACTGGCTTTCAGGCGGCAGCGCAGCTACTCGCTATATTTAGGGCAACAGTGGAAATCTGCCACTGCAATTATCGGAGGACCAAATATCAAGACATCACGTCCTGGCTCATCGTTTGTTGGCGCTGTTCAGGAGACGGGAGCTAACTTCATTAAGTGACGTGGAGGCAGCAGAAACAAGTTGCAAATGTGACAGTAGATAATGTCTGGCCAGACTTCGAATGCTGGCAAATCCAGACATTTGGCTGAAAGCCTCCACTGAGCTGAACGAAGGGCAACTGTAGACTTAGCAAATACTCCTTCAAAGACACAAAACTATGACGTAACTCCAACCTGCACGACTTTATTCTGCCAAAACTTGACCTAAGTAAAAAAAAACAGAGTCTAAACGGTCTAGGGATGACCTGTACGTTGTTGTGTTAATACTGCAGTCAATAGAGTGAATTAAAGACACCTGGAGAGTCGGAGAATGGAGGTGTTATTGCAGGGACATACAGTAATAAGGCTACAGTCATGGGTGCTATGGGTGCATGCCAATGACAAATCAGAGCCGCCATCACGGCGAGCACCGCTACAGAGGGAGAGAGCAGCAGCGAGGTACAGATGAGACCGGGTGAGACTGGAATGGAGACACGGACGTTCTCACAACGACTACGATGAAGGCCACGCAAAGAAAGAAGGAGACATTCATACCTAATGTTAGATGAGCAATTCCTAAAAAAAGGGCAAAAGGGAATTGGCACAATTGAATATTTGTGTGACCAGTTTCACTAAGGCTTCAACAGTTTGTTTCATATTATTTAAAGTCACGTTCTTGTACCTTCATCCTCAGAGACGTCTAGGATCTCGTCCACCGTCTCCGGGAAACTCATGCGATGTTTCTCTGTGGTCGCCTGCGGGACACATCCAGGACACGAGGCATCACACATGGAGCCAGCACTTGTACGTGCTTATTACGATCACATAATATCACATAGTCCCGTATCGGGCAGCCTCTCACCATTGAGACGGTCTCGTCCGTGACAAGCTTAAGGACGTCAATCACAGAGATGTAGCCCAGCCTCTTAGCGATGGCCAGGGCCGACGTGCCGTGCTGACGGACAGACACCAGCAGACTGATAAAGCACCAAACGCGGTTTGAGTCGCGGGGAGGCGGGGGTCAGACTCATACTTACTGTGGTGGTCTCGTTGGGCTGGGCTCCGTGTTTGAGCAACAGCGTCACAATGTCCGTGTGCCCCTGTTGGGCCGCCTGGTGCAGAGGAGTGTACCCGAGCTGCAACGGAGACACAAGTCAACACGGGCTCTGGAATCACTGCATCAAGAACACAGCTCATTAAATATCTTGCTTATCATGCAAAAGTTTACTGAAAACAGCTTTTCCCATGTGCAAAAACCTCTACGTTAATAGTGAAGGTTCTCCCTTCAATGATGCCTCAGTGTGCTGTAGTTTCCTCCAGAGCCGAGGGGAGGCACTCACTCTCGCTTTGCTGTTGACATTGGCCTGTTGCTGCAGAAGGAATTTCACCATCTTGATGTTGCCATAGTGACACGCTACATGGAGGGGGGTGTAACCCATCTGAGAAGAGACGGAAAAACGGTGGTCAACGCTAAATCAGTTTTATTGAGTCTTAATGAGCTTTATACTGGATTAGATTTGGAGGCTGAATGTCTACATGGACGACAGACAGACAGACAGACAGACAGACAGACAGACAGACAGACAGACAGACAGACAGACAGACAGAGACAGACAGACAGACAGACAGACAGACAGACAGACAGACAGACAAACAGACAGACAGACAGACAGACAGACAGACAGACTTACTCGTGTGGCAGCATAGACGGAGGCTCCCTGCTTCATCAAGATATCAGCAATGCCAACGTGCCCTTCTTGTGCCACCAGGTGTAGGGGCGTCAACCCACTCTGAAGGCAACACAAGCAAAGACACAAACGTCAGACCCACACGGAGGCTCCATTTTCAGCTTTCTTTCGCGTGGCTGCGGTTCCTGCCTTGTTTCCCAGGTTGACGTTGGCCTGTTTGGAGATGAGCAGGGAGACCATGTCAGGCCTTCCTTCCTGCGAGGCCAGGTGCAGAGGCGTGACCCCCTGCAGTGACTCGGCGTTGGCCGAAGCTCCGTACTGCAGCAGGCTGTTGGCCACCTCCACCTGGTTCTGCTTGGACGCTATGTGGAGCGCGGTGTATCCGTTCTGTAGCGTTCAGAAAAAAAAACGAGTGTGTTTCTAAACTGAACATTTCACTCAGCGTTTTCTGTGTGTCGACTCGAGGCCTGTGAGGCGTTTTACCCTGGCTGCGCTGTGAGGAGACCCCCCTTTGCTCACAAGCAGGTTTACAACATCCAGGTTGTTGTGATGAACGGCAACGTGCAGCGGAGTCAGGCCATTCTGGAGAAACAGGAACAGAACCTTAGCACGCAGTCATCCAGCATGATCCGGTTTCTTCATTTAAGCCAGCTGCCACCTCACCTTTCCTGCTGCGTTAGAATTGGCCCCTCGCTCCAACAACAACTCTGCTACGTCCACTTTGCCATACTTTGAGGCCACGTGCAGTGGAGTGAAGCCTTTCTATAGAGGCAGAGGAGACAGTATTAGCACAGATCTCAATATGACTGCTCATGGGTTGGGACATGCACAAGGATCCACTGTGCCTTGGTCATCTTGGTCTGGTGAGCCTCCATGTCCAGTAGGATGCGTATGGTTTGTACGTGTCCTTCCCGGGCCGCGATGTGTAGAGGCGTGTGTCCGGCCGTGGTCGTGGAGTTGGGGTTCGCTTTGTGCTCCAGCAGCAGCTTCACAATCTCCTTGTGGCCCATTCGAGCAGCACAATGCAGGGGTGTTTGGTCATCCTGGTTCAGAAAGGGAGGAGCACTTAGAAAGGCGAAACAGGCACGGACATCGACAGTGACCTTCTCAGCGTCGCCACCACCTTGGCCTTGGCGTCCACCGGAGCTGCGTTCTGCAACAGGAACTCTGCCACCTCGTGGTGTCCTGCACGAGACGCCATATGCAGAGGAGTCTCCACTTTCTGCTCGAACACAAAACAGGTAGTGAGACCCGCGGCTTTCACGTCAGCACCGCCGTGGCCGCCATCAGGTTCCTGATGAGCACTCACCACGTTGGAGGCACTGGGGGAAGCGCCCTTCTGCAGCAGGATCTTCACAATGTTGAGGTGGCCCATAAACGACGCCACGTGGAGGGGGGTCAGGCCAGACTGTTTGGAATGAGAGCACCGTTGAGTTAATTAGAATCACCTGAATACACGTGCATGCTCATACTGGAGATTCCTATTATGATCCATCACCTCAGTCACAGCCTCTAATGACGCTGCATGCTTGAGGAGCAGGTCCATCACGCGCATGTGGTTCTTTTTACAAGCAATATGCAAAGGGGTGAAGCCGTTCTGCAAAAACAAAGTCGTTGCTGTCACACCACAAAGCAACGGCATTGCTTGAAATGACAAACTGTATGAGACTGGGTGATCTACCAGTGCCCGAGAGTTCGGTTTGGCCCCTTTGTCCAGCAGCACTTTGGCCATGCGGTGGTGGCCACAGTGTGCAGCCACGTGCAGAGGGGTGAGGTGGTCCAGCGTGATGTCATCGATCTCTGCGTTGTACTGCAGAAGCTGCTTGACACAGTCAACGTGGTCCCCCTGTGCCGCCATGTGGATGGGAGACAGGCCGTTCTGCAAAACGAGAAAACATGTCCACGCGTCACTGAGTTCTGAGATGAAACCACTTTTACCGAGAAGTAAAACCTTCTTGTTGCTTGCGTCCTACCTTAGTCTTGGCCTGGATGGGGGCTCCATGGTCCAGCAGGATCTCAATAATTCTCACGTGACCATTTCTGGCTGCACAGTGCAGAGGGGTCAGCTCATCCTGCACAGGCAGGAAACACCACTTTAGTAAGTGACGGGTCCGGTTTAAAACCACAAGAGCCAGTGAATCAATCAGAAATCAAATGCGTGCCGCACCTTAGTCTTGGCATCAATCTGTGCCCCTCTGTCCAGCAGCAGCCGGACCATGATCACGTTCCCCCGTCTGGATGCTATGTGCAGAGGAGTAATGCCGTTCTGTGAAGAGACACAAGCGCACACATGTAAACACAACTAAGACAAGGAGGAGCGACGATGGAGGATGCGCCTCCTTTACCTTTGGAGTGAAGTTGACATTGGCTCCTCTGTTGAGCAGAAGTTGAGCTACATTCAAGTTTTCATAGTGTGCAGCGATGTGGAGGGGTGTGAATCCAGTCTGCAGGAAGAGAACAGGCGTCTCATGCAATTTAGAAGCACACACCACGCAAACGCAACACACACCTTCCTCCCATCGGACGCACACACACCTTGCTGAGGACGTCGGGGTTGGGGTCGTTCTGGAGAAGCACGGCGGCCGTGCGCGTGTCGTCGTTGCGCGCGGCGATGTGGAGGGCGGGGAGGCGGACCTTTCCCTTGGTGCCATAGTTGATGAGCAGGGCTACCACGTTCTCGTGTCCCTGCTGAAGGGCCACGGCGAGAGGCGTGAACCCGTCCTGCGGCGCAGAGAAAAGACTCAGACCGGCCGACGCGCGGAGCGAAGAGGCGAGAGGCAAAAAGCAAAGAGGCTCATGACACAGAGAATGGAAACACAGCGCGAAGTGTGGATCAGCAGAGATGGGATCCAAAGATTTAGGAGTTTACTTTCTCTCAGCACTTCGGTACCTCGGTTGGAATGCTCTGATTGGCTCCGTTCTCCAGAAGAAACTTCACAACCTCTAGATGGTTTTCTTGTGCAGCCATGTAGAGTGGAGTGAAACCCTTCTGTCTCAGAAACACGCGCACGGCGGCGGCAGCAGCAGAGGAGAGACACAAACACAGCAACAGGAAGACGGTCACGGATGGGCGCACACACACACACACACACACACACACACATACACAGGGATGCACGTACAGAGAGGAGGCACAGAAATACAGGAACAAAGACCCGTGTTAACGGATGGAACAGCAGCTGCCACAGCGGCTTCACAGTCAAGGTCAAAAGGTCAGGAGCGACGGGCGTTTCCTGCGATCGCTGCTGTGGGAGCAGCGACTATCTCACCTGGGACTGAGCATTGACATTGGCCCCATAGTTAACCAGCTCTGTGACCACCTGCTCCTGCCCCGCAAGAGCTGCGATGTGCAAGGCCGTGTTCCCCTTCTGCACAAATACACACATACAGGACACTTTCACAATGTGCATTCAACCCACTTCACAGGTGATGTATACTCGAGCATATACGGCGGTAGACTACTGTGTTGTTCTTTAATCCCATGTAACCACCATGTCTTGCAGGATACATCGTTGGCAGTTTTGAAATGAGTGATGACCTTTTACCTTGGTGGTGGTCTCCAGTACGATTCCATTGTGGAGCAGCTCGAGCACCATTTTGACGTGGCCCTCTTTGGAGGCCAGGTGCAGCCCGTTGAGCCCATTCTGAGTGAGAGAGCAGAGCAGACTTAACACTCCAGCGCAGCACGCGCATCGGGAGGAACGGCCGCGCGTCGACCGCGGCGGCGGCTGGGAAACGGGGACCCGTTCTCGCCGTGACGAGCACACACGGACGGACGCAGGCAAATACTTACACTGGACAGGTGCGCATGCAGAGCTCTCAGAATCAAAAGTGGTCGTTAGTGAGAACAACGTCTACAGGGATGAAAGTCGGGACGCAAACATTTTCGTTTGATTCATGACAACGAGAGGGGGGGGGGGGGGGGGGGGGGGGGGGGGGGGGGGGGGCTGGAGGGGGATGGCAGGCCGCTGGTCTCGTGGCTGGGAAGAATACGAGCCGTGTGGGATAGGTCTGACCTCACACAGCCTTCCTTCAGCCGCACAGGACATGTGAGGTTGGACCTTTCCCACACCACTGATATTATTCCTCTGAGTGGGGAGACCACAGCACACCATCACTCTACTGCAGACAGAGGAGAGAAGGAGGGGAGGGGGGAGCGATGGAGGAGGAGGAGAACGCCAGAAAACACAAAAAAAACAAACAGCAAAATCAAGGTCGAGTTAGAGAACAGTCACCAGCACAAGGAGACGCGGCGGCGGAGCCGAAAACGGAACACAGCATGCCTCCACCTGGACAAACATCCGTGCGCGCGTGCGTGCGTGTGTGCGTGCGTGTGCGTGTGTGCGTGTGTGCGTGGTTATTCCAGGTAAGACCAGAATGTTGTAGATTCGATTAAAACATAAATGAAAACAATTAAAACATGACGACTAAGTGTTGTTTTGCTAGACTTCAAAACAAACTTTTCTGTGTTTCTAGCTCTGCATGTAATTATGTTTTTACTCCATGGAGCGTCTCCCCTCATCATCATGATGACATTGTTACATTATAACTGTGTCATGTGTCATATGGCGTCTGCTATGGACCTTATGAAAACGTCTCATAGAAACCTGACAGAAGCTCTACAAGCAATTAGAAAACGTATACAACAGAAGGAGCTGTGACTAAGTTAGATAAATGAACCGGAGGACTGCAGCACGGCTCTCTCTCTCTCTCTCTCTCTCTCTCTCTCTCTCTCTCTCTCTCTCTCTCTCAGACACACATGCAGTGTCAGTAGCCTGAGGGCTACAGGCACTGCCTCCCACTGGACAGTCACGGAACTACCGGCAGAGGAAAGGAGACAGGATTGAAGAGAGGTCCGGTAGGAGCCCCCGCCCCATTTATCGCCGTCCCCTGAGGCGCCGTAAACTGATTAACAGTGCACCTGGGCATGCACGCACTGTACGGGACGGGACAGTGAATTATTGCACAGGCACACAAACGTGCACAGTGGTTGGACACATGCACAGTGCACACAGTAACATCACAGTATTCATACAGGAAAATGGTGTTACATTCATAATATGGGGAAGAAACAGCTCAACCAAATGACTTAATGCTGCAGTTCGTACAGTATGTATTCAGATCAGTCTAAAAAGAAATGACTAAAGCTTTAACTCAGTGTAGATATCATTAAATAAATTGGTCTCATATTGCTGCTCTCTTTTGAAGCAGGCAACCCACCCACCTCCGGAATTTAATTTAATCAGTTAAAAGCACATAGTCAGACAGAGAAGTAAATTGTGGCAAGATTTGAAGTCAAGAACATGACTAGTCATAAATATTCAGTTATCTCCTGTTCTTTCCAGCAGCTAAAACACAGCACAACAAAACGTATGTTTTACAGTTCAACATCTGTGGCTGATGGAGGCTTCATCCTCTCACCTGGTTGGCTGTGTTTATGTCGATGCCATTTTTAATGTGCTCTAGGGCCTTGTCCAGGTTGCCAGATCGGGCCGCCCGCAGGAAACTGTTGCCAGCATCAGCCTAAAAGTGAAATGCAGAGAGGGAGCGAGAGGGGGGGAAGGGGCATGAGGATGTGAGAGACACATAAAGTAGAGGAATAGAGAAGGAAAATGGACAGAAAGACAGAGTTTGGTTATTAGTTTGAAAACAAGGAGCATTTTAAAGTCGAGCGTTCGGTGGTGGTCGTTTCAGTTTTCCTCTCATTTCAATCCTCCCTCAGGATTTTGGATAGTGCAGTTTGAGAATTAGTATTTGCTGGTGATACTGGAGGCTGCTAACAACGCTCTTTTTTTTTTTTTTTTTTTGCTAACAACACTCTTCACTACGTGCGTGGAGGAAGCAGCCGTTCAGAAGGCACCGGGGGTGAAGGGAGACCAGGTCCCGGCACAGGGCACGGCCAGCGTGTCCGTCTGTGCTTTGTTACTGTCTGAGGCCTTCACGCCTCCCAGACAGGCACGGGCGCTGAAACAGGATCCCTCATGCGGCACAGGGGGGACAGGAGAGGAGGCGAAGTGAGACTGCGGCAAAGCCGGCACCGGCTCATCTACATGAGCTCCACTCTGTCCCCACGCCGGCCACTCTTATGTCACTGGACAGAGAAATCCCGTCGTCAGGGAAATAAACTACTCGTTATGTTTTCCAGAAGAGAAACACAAAGTGTTGCGATCACACACACACACACACACACACACACACACACACACACACACACACACACACACACACACACACACACACACACACACACACACACACACACACACACCAAAGGCATTTTTTCTGCTTAACACGGTGCTTCATGCTGTGTTGTCTATTGTTGTGACAGGGTTATTAGTCCTTTTGACAGAGAGGCAGCGGGTAAAAAAAATAAAAAGAGTAAGGGTCCACATGCCTGGAGCTGAAGCATAGCAACAAATGACACAACACACCCTCAGCATGAAACCAGTGGCACAGAGCTGTGCAAAGAGAGAGAGAGCTCACAAACCAAGCAGTGGTGCAAATAAAGGAAGGAAGGGAAGGATTCTTGTTCAACATCATATTGTACAGAAAGCAGCGACCAGTGCAGATGCTTGTCTCAGTCCCTGTCTGTCTGTTTAGGTTTTAGCTTTAGCTCAGTACGAAGCTAATACTGTAAAGTTTCTACTGTCTGTAGCTGAAGTTTGCAAACTTATCCATGAAGACTCCCAACAAAGTCTTTCTTGAAAAGTGGAGGTAAATACAGCTGATTTCTGTCTGAGGCTCCTCTACATGCGCCCACCCCCGGGCTCAGAGGTGTAAGCCGATGAGGGGACGGGCCCCAGAACCCACCAGAAGCACGTCACAAGAAGGGGGTCGGACGCGTTCCTCTGTGCAGCTACTGCGTCAGCAAGAGAACGCGTGGTGTGGTGAGATAAAGATGCAGGGGGACCACACCCCTTTGGTACACACACACACACACACACACACACACACACACACACACACACACACACACACACACACACACACACACACACACACACACACACACACACACACACACACACACTGTAAGGTTCGGCTGGACTCCGCTACCATTTAGATGAATGGGTCCCTCTGCTTATTCCCATAGAACGCAGACAAACGTCAGGCTCCAGGGCTGAGCAGCAGTGAACAGGCACATTAATCACACTGTTTGCAGCAAAAGAAACAGACAATGACCTACTCAGCACTTCCATGCTAAATATTACACAATACAATGTGCACTGTTGAGCAACATACATGCAGACAGTGGACATCTCCTTATAGCAAGGACTAAAATTACCCATTAGAACGATGCCTAAACTCCCTGCGTCTTCCCCTCGTTCTTGCATTTCTCCCTCGCTTGCCTTCTCTGCTGGTGCTGCAGCAGACAGAATGACATCACCCCCTTGTCGGTGGACTGCGGTGTGTGTGTGTGTGTGTGTGTGTGTGAGTGAGTGTGTGTGTGTGTGTGTGTGTGTGGACGCATACTGAGCCATGCCTGAGATCAACACTAATGAAACTCCTCTGCAATGGACAGCTAGACCTGAAGAATCAGCGTTTCAGCGGGTCTGTGCTGTTTCTGACTGGAAACATGAGACACGTTGGAACATGACTCGCACCGGCTGCAGATTGTACAAAATCTGGACTTGAGAACAGCGTGTTACGTGTCCACAGTGGGCTTGGAAATGACTCTGAAGTACTTGTGCACACTGGCTTTGCCTTTCTATTAAATCTCCATGCAAACTGTTCCTTCCCTCTGCCTTTGCAGAGCCGCTGTTGCAGGATTACATACGGGCTCTGTGCCACTGCACCACCATGTGTCTCAGATCAGACCATCCGTCCATCTCCTACAAAGACACACAACAATACCATGAATCTGCACACATTATTAATTCAGGATGCACCACAGTTAAGTATCAGCATCTCAGCAGAAGTGTGGAAATCAGGCCTGGATGTACAGTATGTTCAGCTTTATCACCTCCTGAGCTCTGAACAACATCATTAATGTAGACCAATCCTGCAATTCTTAGCTAAACTCAGTATCTGGGTGGTTTCTGTACATTTTAGAGGTTCACTGAACAACGGATATGGAAATTCCTGCAGAGTGCTTGTGCAGCTACTTCACCCAGCTTTTCTGCTGACTTGCACCCGTCCCACAAATTGATTTTCTTTCTGCGTTTTTTTAGGCCTCCATCGCTGCCACCGTCTCAGGAGCTTCTGGAGGAGCCCGAGCGCAGGAGGCCGTTTCCGGCTCCAGACGTGTGGTTGTGTGGAGCGCGACGCCCATGGGACCGCTGAGCGTCGGTCACGTTCACAGGGAGCGATGAAGTCCTGTATGTAAATATGTCTGCCCGCTTCTATCCCCCGTCTCGTCCAATTTTTACTATTTACTTTCTCACACTTGCGCCCCACCCCCACCCCCTCCCCGACCCACTGTTTGTCCCTGGCATACTCATTGATTGTCTCTTTATATCTGGCTCTGCTGCAGCCTCTGCACTTGTAGATGAGATTGTCATGGTTATGGTGATCTTTTGTGAGGATAACAAAGGGGGTGAAAACCATAGGGTGCAGATAGGGCTTGGTACCTATGGAGGGCAGGATCCAGATATGGTAAACATCCTGTACACGCTACAGCAATTACACGCAATACAGCTGCTTGGAGGAACAGAAAGTATATTAATATACAGTATATAAGAAATTATCATTTCAATTCAACCCAACTAACCTGTACAAAAAAACTGGTATTTTAAATTGTACTTTGCTTCAGTGGTTTGTTTTAACCTGCCACTATTTTTTTGACTATAAAACAAAATATATAATAATTTAACCGTTTGTTCTTATAAATGAACTGATTTTGAAATTGATAGAAAGGAAAAGGAACAGTTAGTACTTGGATCATGGATGATGAGTCGTAACACTTTTTATTTAAGTGTAGCTAATCTTTACACTCTATTGACTGTTCACATTTACATTAACCATTTACAACTTCCTCCTGTTGTCCAGTAGCTTTTCAATTAGCGATTCATTTGCAAACATCTTTTTCCAACTAATTGACAAAAAAAAAAATACTTCAGAAAGTAGAAATCTTTCAGAAGACAAACACACTTAATGAACTAAATATGCTGCAGGTCCTCATCACATCGGCTACAAACCCAACGGGCACCACTTCCTTCACACTGACTCATTTACAGTAAAACCTCAAAACTGCTGCTTCTGCTCCAGACGAACGCGACACGACCACCCGCATCATCTGCCCAACCAGGCTGTTGGCTCAGTAGATTAAACAGTCTATAGCCCTAAAAGAGGACCCATAATTGACCCACTAATCAGTTTACTGACCTCCAGTTTACTTACCACAGCTAATCCTGGCTGACATCAGGCAATCTGAACTTTAAACAGAGGAACGAATGAAGTCGACAAAATAAGATTAAGGAAGGAAACAGAACATGATACACACCCACACAGAAACACACACTAATCTCAGATGCACATGCATCACAACTCTAAAAGATACTCCCAAGCATTAAAGCTCCCTCCCTCCCATGTGTTTGGGTCTCTAAGCTGTGACTTTATGCATTTTGACACAACAACACTTCTTTAGACTGTCAGTAAAATCAGAAGAACGTTTTACAAATGACAAAAGACCCAAACGGACATGTTGATAGTTTCCGCTCCTGGTCTCTTATTTGCTTTGTCAGCGTGGGTTTAAAGGACGAAGACAAAAAAAGCGGAGGAAGCGGCGAAAGTGAAGCCACAGTGAAGTCTCCCAAACTGTGGCCATGAAGGAACACAGGACAAGAGGACCACTTGTCAAACAGAGAGAGGTGTGTGTTGAATAAAAAGATGAGGCACAGAGCGAAAACACCAAAGCCATCGACATCCAAGTAAACAGACAGACAGATTTCAAACCCAGGCACCGGTGAAAACACCGGCACATCACAGAGAGTCTGGTGGGCTACATGGGAGAAATAAAAAAAAAAAGGAACAAACCACTTCAACACGAACAGCACAGAGGTAAAAACAGAGACAGCGGGAAGGAACAGAGCGGAGCGAGCGAGTAGGAGGAGGAAGGTGAAGAGGAGAGGACAGCAAAGTCAGTGGTACTCACTCCACAAGTGAAGGTCTTGACTGGCATGCCTGTCGGCCCTCCACGCTCTCTTTCTTAACGCTTTCTGGGTCCCTCGAACCCACAGCTGTCTTTTCGGTTGCCCCCTGCGAGTGCTGCGCTACGGGGCAACGCAGACCCCAGCCCAACGTAAACACACACACACACACACTTGAGTAAGCACGGTGGGTGGAGAGACTGAAGCAGGGTGGGGGTTGAGGGGACGGGGGCCCAGGGGTTTTATCTCTGGAGGAATGCTGCCTGTATCTGGACGCGCACATTTCACACACGCAGCTAACAACAAACAGGCGGCCGCTCTAATCGAACCTCCCTGGTTCTGCCTCGCTTGACCTTTTCTGGCCCAAACTGCCCTTTATCCTGTGCTCCATCTCCGCCTCATCCCACCGCTCCACCTTTCGGGCTTCGGCGCTCTCCCACACTCTCTCCCCTCAACTTTCTCCCTCCTTTCTCCCCTCGCCTCTCCCCTACGTCACACACGTCTCTGGGCTTCTTGTATGTTTAGTGACAGCCAGACAATCTTTTTATTTTTTTCCCTCGTGGCCCGAGCGATACCAGAATAGCGTAGTTACTGTGGAGAATGGGTGTGTTTTTTTTTGTTTTTTTTCACCGTGGACCCGTTTCAGTCTGTGAGGTGACTTACAGTGACAAAGCGCCCGGCGGGGGGGTCGCTGCCACCGCCCCGTGACAATGGGCCAGACACACTGGAAGGGGGGGGGGGGGCTGCACGAAGGGGCCAGCCTCTCAAAAGGCCCTGCCTCTTTTAATAAAGCGTCCATCATTCCCTGCTTGAAAAGGCCTCCTTTTCTCTACCTCTCCCCTCCTCTCTCCCTCTCCTGGCTAAATGCTGGGAAAAGCACATCGCTGCCAAAACCATGCAGAGAGATAAATGCTCATAGGAGCGAGGGAGGAGGGGGCGATGTGGAAAGAAGGCTGCCCACCACTCAGTGCCACTGGACCGTGACCTGGGCGAAAACATCACGTGGGACGTCTCCGCGGTCCAAATTGCGGAGCTCGGACAGTGACGAGAGCGCCGCTGCCTAAGAGCTACAGACGCTAACATCCATGGAGACGCGACAAATTACCCCGTGGTCCCGGAACAAAAAGAGAGCGCATCCCTTTCTCTGCGACATGAACCCTGCTTAGGCTCGGCCTGCGGAGAGTAACATCAGAGAGCGAGAACCCACCTGGGTCAAGCGACGAGACCTTTTAAAGCCACAACAGAGGCAAATGAATGATAATCAGGTTCCTCTGGTGACTGTAGCTCAAGATGGTTACAGTTTGTAAGAACACAAGTAGAAGGAATCGAAAGGTTTGGTAAATTAATAAACATGTATTAGCAAACAAAGCGATGCTGTACAATGGGATTCTGAACTTAACTCTTAAAATAACATTTGTGCCTTTTCTTGATTGATTTTCAGGCATTTTTTTATACTAAAAGTATTTTGAACTTAAACATAATCAGGCTCCATAAGAGACATGGGGTCGAAACGCTGGGCAGGTTGTGGCTGGACTAGAGGAGCGTGTGGCTCAGTGCGTCGTCAGCCCATTAAAAAGTGTCGGCCACACTCACACCGTTTTGTAACAGGCTGATTTAGGTCGGGAGCGGACGGCCTCTGCTTCCTGCGTGGAGCGTGTCTCGTTGGCAGGATAAAGGGCTGCATCTGTCCACGTGTGCTGCTTGTGCTGCTTTATTACCCGTGTCGTGAAGTCTCAAAGAGCAGAGAGCAGAGCAGGAAAAGGGGGGGGGGGGGAATCAACATAAACACTGATCGCCTGTCAGCAGTCTTCCATCAATGTGTCACACTCTGATCCCAGCAGCCCTGACACACACTTACGCGCAGCCTAACGTCACACAGATTCATGCCTGGTGCTGATCACCTCTGTACAGGATGAGAGGGGAGCAGCACCGACTACACCGGCCTCCTGGTGGCAGGTTGACGCTGCACAGTGTTAGAATAGAGATGCTTCCGTTGGAGTGGGAGCAGGGCTGGGCTGAATACTGCAGCCCTGGCAGGGCTCCCACACACACACACACACACACACACACACACACACACACACACACACACACACACACACACACACACACACACACACACACACACACACACACACACACACACACACACACACACACACACTTTTAATTCCTTATCCTGTGCTTTAGCTCCTTCTCACAGGCTCCATTAAGCCCGCCTGGCCTGTGATCTGACAGGGGAGCGGTTTAACTCGACATTAACAGCACCAAGTGTTAAAACCGTCCTCGCTCTGCAGGTAGATTTCTCGGCTCTCGTCAGAGCGCGTGCACTGGCTCCCTCACTTATGTGCACGCGCTCATGCATGCAACACACAAGGAAGCTAGAAAAAACGTGCGTGACCTGTGGAAGACAAAAACAGGGAATTAGACAGTCTTGGATGAGGAAGGACAGCAGAAAAGATGAAAGCAGTATGGGAGAGTGGCGGGCGATACGTCAGCGCAGGGCCAGGCTGCCATTAATCATCTGAGTGGAGATGTAGAGATGAGGAAACACAGAGTGAAGATGTGCTAGCGGAGAGTGGACAGTCCTCACAGCTCTGTACGTCCGCCTCGCGTGTAGGTTCAGGCCATCGGAGCACTCACCCAGCCATCAGTCACAACTGCACTTGAGTCAGCATCGGCATCTGAGCCTCCGGGCAATAATTCAATCAGTCTAGTTAATAGAGCTGCAGCGACTCATTTCAGGCCTAATGTACTGTCCTGAAACTAAATGATTTTACTAGGAGTTTACCTGCAACTGTCAACACAACTCTGGATAAAGCAGATAAAATACACTTTAACTACAAGCCCGAGAATATGAATGGGCCCATTTCCTATACGTAAAAAGTGATACTACTGATTAAATGCTACATAGCATCATCTGCCTCTCTTACTTTAGGACTTCCAGAGCTACAACAACATTACATTTCTTCATTTACAGTAGCAGATGATTTTTCTCCTGAGCAAAAGCAACATCTAACCAGTAAAAACCTGAGAAACTTAAACAATCATTGCCAAAATAAAATTTACTGTTGCTGTATGAATCTCAAGCTGTGCTGCAGAGCACATTAAGAAATATAAAATACTTAATACTGGATATCACTGTTAATGATACACTTCTTTTAACTTCTTGAAAGTGTGATTCCAGACATTTTTTGCACCAGTCGCTGTATTTTACAACATAAAACACAGAAGACGCAAGAACACAGGCTAGAAGATGAAAAGATGAAAGGAGAGAAAGAAAGAAGTAAACAGAACACAAGAAAGAGGGGAGGACGTCCCAGCATCGTGGCAGCTGTGATGAGTAATAAATGCCAAGATGAAGACATCTTCATCTGCTCAGTCAGTCAGTCAGAGTCTGATCCCCAAGCCCCCTGCACCCCCAGCTTCCATCATCATGTTACCTGCTGTACATGCCACCAGCAGAGTAGCTGAGGAGAAGAACCCTTTCAAACTGGAGTTTGTGAACGGCCTAATGTACCAATGAGCTGCTAACACACCGCTTTCCACATAAACAGGTGATACCTGCTGCCTCAGGGGCCAAAAGCTGAGCTGAGCTGCCTGCTGGATGAAATATTGAACACACACACACACACACACACACACACACACACACACACACACACACACACACACACACACACACACACACACACACACACACACACACAGTCTTTACATCAGCGTGCACACACACAGTCACCTACAGTGCAGTGCATGCAGGTGCAGAACACTCTCGCTCACAGTCACCGCACACGTACTGTATGTGCAGGTCACAGCAACCTTCCATGTGCAGGCAAACGGTTCAGGCAGCGGTACACTCATAGCGAGCCTCTCATCCGGCCCAACCAGGCCACGTCACAACCTTATGAGACTCTGGTCACCAAAGTTAGGTTGGTAAACTATAAACTATAAACTACGAACGAGCTCACGAACTCAACCCAAGTCTGGAGGACTTGGGTTGAGCTCGTTCTTTGGTAAAAGGTCTTATTGTCCTTATTGATCAAACATTCTACCTTACTCTAATATACAGTAAAACTTCATATCTTCATATATATAAGAGACAGGACTGTCTGAGTTAACCAGCGTACGGAGGATTGTTGAGGTTTGATATTCCAAAACCTGTAGTAAAAGCACAGTTCATTCTAAAGACATTGTTTTTCTAATTGTTGAAACTAATCAGATAAAAAAAGTATAATAACCCAATATTATAGGCTTTTGGACCTTAGCATTTAACTTTGCAGCTACCATTTAACTTGATAAGAGGCAAGAACTGTATGTGACACACTGAGAAGATCTGTCCAGGTCCATGTTCACAGTGTAGTTTATCTCATCTGACTCTGTTCTTCAACAGACACACAGACAGACAGGTGGGTGGAAGTACAGGGTGGACGCAGGAGTTTCCTCTTCTCACACGTACTCCAGGCATCTGCAGCTAAAGGTGGTGATGCAGGAAGGTCCTTCTACCTCTTCCTGACCTCCACTTCTTCTGAGGTATACTTCCGCCTTCATGCACTCTGCGCATTCACCCGAGGCACATGCACATGCATGCATGCACATTGCTCAGTCTGCTTCTTCCTTTCGTTGACTTTTTTTTCGCAACTGCAAATAAAAAAATTACTAAAAATTCATCTAGCAAAATAAAAGCTGCTAGAAATTTAAAATGTCAGATGGAACATGAGACATAAATGTTTAAAAGGAAAAAATGAAAATCAATTGTAAACTAAGTAACACCCAGCACAGGGAACCATGTGTATGGAATGAGTGATGTGCATTTTCAGTATAGCCCTTTTTATGTTGTAGTTATGTGGGGCTGTTCACTCTTTGTATTCCAGATTGCTCCCGTCAGGCTTCTCACTGTTGCACAAAGCAAGGAATGATCAGCTCCTAATGGTTCAGCCGGATGAGAAGAACCCTGCTCTCCTGTGTCCGGGCTAAACTTGGTATCTGGCCAACTGAGACATTATTACATGACTTCTGCAGTTTTGCACAATGGCAGTAAAGCCCCCCCTCTACCTTTAATCTGAATTATGTGAAGCTGGTATCAGTGACCTTGGGACAAAGGAGGAGTTGCAATATTTGAATACGCCGCGGCCTTTCACATGTAAATGAAACTCTGCCCCCCTTAGCCGAAACAAATTACAGCCAACTGTTGGTGGCTGGGTATGAATGGGGGTGTAATGTAGTCTGCATCTACAGTGGACCGGGGAGCAGCTGGAACCGAGAAACTGAGACGGGGGAGAATTCATGTGACAGTGCAGAGTGTGACAGTTTGTTTTATGTAGAGTCTGCCATGCAGCCGCACTGTGACGAATGGGGCTTGGCTCCCTGAGCATCTGTCTCCAAGGACTCACTGAGGGGTAATTAGAGCTGTGGGATGATAAGGGATATTCTCTGGGCCCAGTTACTAATAATGGTGGCAAAAGGAACAGGGCCTTTACACAGACCTCTGACATCTCACAATGCTGTGTTACAGGAGGGGGCAGGAGGCGTGCAATCAAGTCTTAGATTTCTGTGTGAATTAAATCAGCCCTCTGGGAACGAGCCAGTGAGGTTTGGGGAAAGCTTTAGATCACTAAGCTGCTTCAGGGTCCTGACAGCTGAGGACACCAAAACTAAGCTGGTGTGCACTAATAACAATTTAGGTTCTTATTTCTATTTGTCTATTTGAATATTTTGGCTATTGTATGTTTCCTGAGTTCAGTATAAGACGCCTGGAATGTAAATAAACTAAAAATAAAATAAGTCAAGGCCTTAGTCCATTTATGTTGGTGAAACTCTTTATGATTTGAATTGTTAATTTAACTTGGAAAACGCTACTGAAGCGCACGCGTCTTATAGGAAGCAATAAAGGAAGAAGTTGAGATGAGGAGTTAGTTGGGAAAACACACACCCTGTTGTGAGGCTTTGGTTTAGACCACTGTTGGCAAAGTGACAGTAAGAGGGACGGGACTCTTCAGGATAATCTATCACTGCACCACACTTCCTGTCTCTGCGTTCTGCAGCAAAGGCATCCATCATGTTTCTGTGGAACCAACACACTCCACGTTCCACTGCACGTTTTAGAGTTACAGTAGGAAACCTGGAGTTTGTACATCACAGACTGGAAGTGTAGTCCCAAATGGATTGAGTGTTAAAACAGGATGATATGTACAGTTTGGTCCTGACAAACACAGAAATAAATAAAAGTTCACTCATTCACACAAAAGGTAAAAGGTATTTAACACAAGTAAAACACAATTGCCCAATGCAGATTCAATGCACACACATCCAAGAGCATCCAAGAGGAAAGACAATGCTCCATATTGTTTGTGTCGGCCCAGCGGCCTGGAGAAACTCCAACTGTAGCTCACATACGTTTCCATTTGCCTTCAGTGTGTTACCTTTATGCAACGCTGTTCACACCAAGGTTTGTTAAGTCTCTGCACTTCCAAGTAGTTTACTGTGGCATCTTAGGTCAGATTTAGTAAATGCAAAGCCAAGAGATGCTCCAGTGTGTTTGGGAGCAATATGGAGATCGGTAGAGTGGGTTAAGGAATTTGACGAAAGAGCTAGGGGGAGGTAGGATCTGAGGGGAAATCATCAGCGGCAGGAGGCGTCTGGGACAAGGTTCCCATGAGCCTTATTGCACCAAGATGATCTGTCCTCCACCAAGTGAGAATGGATTCAAGATCATCTGAGAGACTGCTGCAATGAGACCGTTGGCAAACGTGTCCAAGACTGTTTCACAGAGAAAAACAGACAAAAGACAGGCACAGCACGTGACAAGGAATACACAACAGCCACAATACACATCACTAACACCACAAAAGGCACAGGCGACAACAAGCACGCCCACAAACATCTACAGCTGAACCACAGACACAGACGGAAGCACAGACACAACACAGACGGACCAGCAAACCACAGAGAGATTGAAGCCATGCAAGGACGGAAAAGCATGCACACAAACCGCAAAATGCACGCACACACACACACGCGCGCACGCACACGCACGCACACGCACGCACACGCGGTTTCTGTTTCATACACACCTTGATTTGAGTCTACACACAAACACACGGTGTTACAAATGACAGAAGCATATTTTATAAATCAGAACCCACAGGAAAAATATTTGTCTGTTGTCTCTTATCACTACTGTAAACCTGTGTTGTGAAGTACTTTGTGTAGCAGGAACGACAGACGTGCTTGTACTTGTACTGGGTCTATAAAAGCTATATTTTGCCCGTGGACTCTTGCCTTGTAATATGCTGCTTGTGGACATTAATACCAGAAATATCACAGACAGTGATAGAGATGTTAAGCTATAGACAGATATACGTTCACGTTATAATAGAAATACATTGAACTAAAAGAAAAAATGCAAAACGAAACAACCAAATTAAAGAGTTAGTACATCAAGCAAGGACAGGGAGTGAAAGCTCCAGCCCGATTCCATGACACCTGACTGAACCAGCTCACAGCACAACAGCAACACTAGAAAGTCAAAAGAACCAGAACTACAATACCATAAAGCAACACGCAACAAAAACAAGAGATAAAGATAAAAACAACAACAACAACAGCAGAGCAACAACGGTGACACAAGGTTTAAATGACAGATATATGATCAGAAATACAGAATACATATATATACATAGTACATATAGATACAGAAATAGGAAAAGCCAGATATACATGTTGCAGATATTTACTTCATCATCATAGTGCCATACTCCTTGGCCATCCGGCATCTCAGAGCTCACACTACTGTCCTGATCGATTAGCCATCGATGCACGGCGTGGGCCTAAAAGGACATACGACATAAAGACAGAGCCCAGTTAATGGCGGCAGTCACAAGCACCAAGGTGGAGAGACAGAACAGGAAAGAGGCAGAGCAGCAGAGAAAACAAAGTGAAGGAAACAGCGTCAAGGAGGAACAGGGAACATTAGAGACACAGGTGGAAGTCTAGGTAAAGACTGGAAAGGAAAAAAAGGGGAAACGCCCACCCAGACCCACCCCAGCCCACCACAAAACCTCTCCCTGTGGGAAACAGGCCAGGTTAGGTTGAGGGATGAGTGTGGAAGCATGTGGCACGACACGCAACGTCACGCATCCAGTGGTGAGCGCCACACGGATGTGCTGGTGGTTCACAGATGATCAGCTGAGACGGGCTTCTGTTCACCACACGGGTGCAGGTGACGCCGGCTCGCTGCATGTGGGCTACAGTACTTACCCGGAATTCACCAGTGGAATGGGCAGTGAACATGAAAGCGTCTTAGCGCAGAAAGAGAGAGAGACTACGGTGAGGCCAAGTGTGACGAAGGTGGGAACAAGAACAGTTCATCAAAGAATTATGCACAAACAAAGAAAGGCACAAGTGTGAGATCAGGTCTGCACTGACTCCCAGCGGAGATTCAGATCAGACACACAACATGATGTACAGTAGCTCTACTCCATCCTGATGCACACACACACACACACACACACACACACACACACACACACACACACACACACACACACACACACACCATCTGTTACTCCTGATTTGTCTGGTCAGCACCGAAAACAACTGCACACAGCTCCTTTTGTGACGCTCGCTGCCCCGTTTGCGGCAGAAAGACTTTTCAAGATTTGCACCGAGGAGAAATTGCAGAAAGCGAGGATTAATTGCTCTGTTATTGCTGCTGCCGCACATTCGCCATGCGCTTCAAGGCAGCAGTTTATGCTACTTGAGTTATGTTCTTTAAGATGCAGCGATGCAGGCCGTCATACCTTGACACAGCAGAACCAGGGTTTAAACTGATGGACCACTTAGCACGCGACCTGTTGAATCGAAGGAGTAAAATGGAGAAAATCTACTTCAACCAAGAACATGAGAAGAATATTATTGTATATACAGCCATCTACTGCACTGTACTTTGCTGTATTTGTACAGTAAACCACACACACACACACACACACACACACACACACACACACACACACACACACACACACACACACACACTCTAAGATAAATGTACTAGCTGGTGAACACACAGCTGGGACATGGAGGACAATATGCAGAAACAGACAGAATCAGCTGAAGGGTGCAGTGAATTAAAGGGTGACAGTAGAGGCCAGAGCCTCCGTTAGGTCACAATAGAAAATAGACAAAATAAGCAGAAGGGTACAAATACAATGAAAACACTGCGTGTGTGTAAGTGCTGCATTTCACCTTTGGTAAAACTTTCTAAGCACCGATTGACCTTAAACTCATGAGAAACGTTTGCGGAAACCGCTCGGAAACCGTCTGCGGAGGTGTCGCGTGATTCGTGTGATGCACAGGGGCGTCATCTGCAGAGTTTGTGGAGAGTTACAGAGCGTGTCAGCTTAGAAGAATAATTGGATTAAGTGGCAGACGGCTAGTGATGACAGGGATAGACGGGCGAGGCACAGAGGACAAAGAAGAGGAGGAGAAGGAGGGGATAGAGAGAGAAAGAGAGAGAGAGAGGGCGAGAGAGAGAGAGAGAGAGAGAGAGAGAGAGGGTGAGAGAGGGCGAGAGAGAGAGAGAGGGCGAGAGAGGCGCTGATAAGAGTAACAGACCATTTGCAGCAGAGCCTCTAGGAGCCTCGGGGCAGCACTGAGGGAACCTCACGCTGTAGAGTAGAGGGACAACAGGACAACAAGTGGACAACTAACTAGCAGCGTCCACTTTAAGTCCAATACAAGCATTACACAACCTATACAAGCTGAAGGAAAGACATCATTTAGCCCTGCGTGACACTGAGGGCAAAGGTTGAAAGAGACGGAAATGCAAGTCAAAGAGGGCCTCGTGGTAAAGGAAGTGGAGGGTGATCCAGTGGTGCTTCATCAGGCACCAGCACCATCTCTACTGGAGGACCAGATATGGTTCTTCTCCTTTAAAGAGTGAAGAGGCAATAGACCGTGCGTGAAGCAGCTGCATTTAAAGGAGCGTGCTGCTGCTGAATGTTTGTCAGTGTGCGCTGTGCTGAGTGCAGGATGAGTGGTTGACCTGCTGAGACGTGATGAGCTCAGAGCTTCCACTGGAACAAGCACCTCCACAGAGAGACAGCGGCTCCCACAATAACTCGCTGTTTCTGCGAGAACAATAACCCACTGACAAGTGTTGCTATAGAGTAACTATGGTCTTAAGAGCTAAGCACCTTCCTCAAAACACCTATTCATCAGTCCAGTTTGTTTTAATCCTGCTGAGCATCGGCCTCTCCCTCGATCTTTCATCTCCCTGTCCATTATCCTTCAGCTAGACACACATCAAGCAATCAGCCTCTAATGTCATGAGTCAAACTAGGCCAATGCCAGGCAGGTTCCTTGTGAAAGGCTGACACAGGAGCTAAACTAAATGGACCCCTACTAAATTATTCAACCCAAGTAGAGTTATAACAAGACAGCACATTCACATGGCTGAGGTGCTGGACCACAGAGCGCTCCCCTCAGCATCCCTCAGGACATCTGATGTATCTGGTCTCCAGTTCTCATTTCAAGTCGACTTAACTGGACACATCAGGAAATCACAGCGGATGTGCCTGTAACGTGATCAACTACAAATGTGATTAAATGTGAGAAATCAGTGCAGAGGCTGAACGTTACGCGTAGAAAACAGGAAAATGGAGTCTTGCAGCCAGCACTTTATAAAATAAATTCAAAAGGTTATCTATATATACATATATATGTAGTAATTATATGCACTGGTAGCCAACTTTATATATGATTATAAATAATATGATCATATTAATATAGAAGCATGGGAAGATTTCCAACTAAATAAGTTAGAAACACTTGAAACTAAAGTGCTAAGTGTTAAGAAAAACAAATAAATTAAACATCACTGCTTGAAACACCCAAAACTGGTGAGAGGCTTTATGTGTAAGCAGACGTAAATGAGCGCAGTCCCAGAAGTGAGAGAGTAAACGACATGGCGAGAATGAACTGCAGATTCCAGGCTGATTAATAATGCAGCGCAGCGAGCAGCCTGAGCTCCGTCAGACAAGGAGAGCGAGGTTCTGGAGGGGAACAGGTGGAACCGCCAGGTGGGATGAAAGGAAAGCACGGTGCAGTCACCTCCACCCGTCACCTCACCCTGTCCAACTTCCCATCTGGACCCAAATTCACGCAAATGCAGCGTCACCTTCTCGCTGCAGAACTTTCTAACAGTTTTAACAATAACACTAAACGCCAGTGCTGCATATTCACTACTTTTCTTATATTAGACAATAACAAAAGTAGTCCGATTTCCATTCCACCCTGATCCTGTAGAGGTCAGAGGTCATTGAAGCAGAACACCGCCGACCACTTTGATGTTCTCTGCAGCGGCGAGAAAGTACAGGCTCTTCTTATTTTGGGCTCTGTTCCTGCTCTTTTTGTGTCTTCCTCAGAGGATACTTATTGGTGGACTGTTGAGGGGGTGAGTGGAGGAGTACGATTTAACAAAAAGATCTCTTCAGAGCCTGGGTACGAGTGCCTACTCACACCAGTAATGTAAATATTTATAGGGATGCAGTAAAGGTATCATGAGTCATTTCAAGTCATCGTTGTGGAGAGATGAGATGAAAGGTTGATGAAAATACATCAAAAGAAGCGAGAGAAGCCGGAAACACCAGGATGGTTTGATTCCAGGCAGCTACGGTGACATTCGGGGGTTTATTGTGGTGGCAGCCTCGTAAAATGAGCTGTGAAATGACACATGTTGGGCAGTGTTTTCACATTTCGTGTGCACCTTTGGGATGTGTGACATTTGCACTAAAGCTTTTGAAAATGGATGAAAAGAACTAATTGTTAGAAGAAAGAGAGGAGCCAGTGTAAACTTCTTCTAGTGTTTTATCAATGACGTGTAGCTGCACCATGTGCCCCCCCTTCAGTTTTCTCTTCTCTTACTATTTGAAACCGTTGCTCTTCAGTCCCAGACTATTTTTATCCAACATTTCATTACCATAATAAAACACATGCATGAACAAAAGATAAACTCAAAGAGACAGCGCAGCCAAAAACCTGGATTTGAGAGGCTTATTTTCATCTTTCTTTCTTGTCTTCTATTCTTTTATGCTGCTCTTTTCTTTTTGCTCAGAAAAATTGAAAGAGACATGCCTTTTCTTTCAGCCGGTGCCTCATTATGGTGCTTTTCAGGTCTGCTCTTTTGTATAAGGCCAGCCCAGAGCCATGCACAGCCATGGCAGAGCAGCCAGTGGATTACCCAGACTCACGTCAACACTTCAACAGAGCCACCAACCACTCCAGAAAATGCCCCAGCCAAGTGTACCGTGAACGTTACATGCTTTAATAAGTGTAGCCAAAGAGCCATGGCAAGACTAAACCAACAGGAGCAGCTGCCGCACCGCGCAGACGTCAGCGTGGACAATAGGCCCGCGTTTATAAACCGACTCATGGCGGTCTTGAAACTGGACAGAATGTATTACTGTCCACTGACAAAGAGCATCAAGTGTGGAGTCTATTCCCACATCATCACATCCCAGACTAACCAACAAAATATAAGTCATTTTCAGGCCAGAGGTCACGGTTTGCTTGTGAATCTTGAGCACAACATGCACCTGCTTAAGATTACACCCATATTAACATATTTCAGACAATGCATGTTAATACGAATCGTTTGCATCCATTATAATGTATTCGAAAGGATTCCGACTGAAAAAACATTCATGAATTTCTATTAAATGTAACGTTTTAAAACCCCTTTTCACCAGCAAGATGAAGTAAGAATGGATGCAGCAATTCTGCAAAATACTGTACTGTAGAATTTCAAATTTGTGTCTGTGTTATGAAATTAGATTTTCTACTCATTGGACGTCCCAATAACTCCTTAAAATCTCCCCATTCAGTCCAAAATCTGATCAAAGTCAGCCAGAGTTGAATTAATGGAATTAGCAAGAAAGTTCAAAACCTAGAGGATTGTCTGCATTAAACACAGGCAGCTAATGATGAAGCTCTCATCTTACAGTAAAGCCCTCATAGTCCCATATTATCTCGTCAGACTCTCGTACATGTAGTGCTCGTCTACTCGTTGGTTGAGCCATCGATTACTTCTGCTGCTGTAGATTGAGAATGATTGGGGCCTTGGGCATCACAACCAACGACACTGTTAATGTTCATGTTAATGTTAAAACAGGCCCTAAAATAAAACATACTGTATCATACACACTGTAGCTTGATGCTAGCCCGCCTGCTGCTTGTCTCCATGTGTTGAGGCCACTGGCAGAATAGAGGTACAGGTTCTGGTGGTCATCTATCAGAGCTGTTATCTCACATTCTCCTGCTCCTCCGGGGACTCGGAGACAGATGCTCCCTGCACCTCTGCTACATGCAGCGCTCATTAAGGCCTTTTGCTGTAGTAAGTCAGATACCTTCACACTCACACCTACTGTATATGACACCGTTTACACACACACGCACGCACGCACGCACGCACGCACACACGCACACACACACACACACATACTGTATGCTGAGTGTGCACATTCTGCTCTACTGTAACACACACACACACACACACACACACACACACACACACACACACACACACACACACACACACACACACACACACACACACACACACACACAGTTGTTCTATATTCATCCCACTATACTGTACAGTACTTTAGACTCAGTTCTAAAACTCATGTCTGTCAAAGATTCAAGTGCAGTATAACAGAAAAAAAATTCCAGATTTTTTGTGAAACTCTGGAATCAACGATTTTTTAAAAGATTTATAATGAGAGACAAGTTCCCCTTTAGATTTACAGAACATACTGTAAGGAGAAGCCTTATGAATTCTCTAGGCAGAGCTATACTGTACAGTAGTGCGGTGTCAGCGTCACTGCCATAACGTGCAGAGGCAATAAAACTGCACACTTGACTGCTGCATATCTTTAAAACTAAACTTAATGGCAGGTTATGGAACTGCATTCACACTGCGCAAAGGAGCACGTCACCCCCAGGACCACTGCTTTACCAGTGCTATAGCTGCAACCACGGTCTCACATCTGCATATCACCATGTCAGCAAGCTGTTGTGTCACAGTGTGGAGGAGACCAGGAGTCCAAATGATGAGCAGCGAAGCTCAAACGTACGGTACAAAAAGAGCAAAATGATATTATGTTGATGCCAAGACCTAGAAAACATTCCTCTTCCTCCCATGCTTCTGTTGCTTTTCCATTCCTGTCCTTTCCCTTCTGTTGTTGCTGACTCAGACATGGTGAAGCCAGCCGTGAGAACAGCTGCCGATGGTAACTGTGTGTGAGAGAGTCTGTGAAGTAGATGCGCAACACGCAACACTACACAATTACCTCAACGTACACACACACGGAGGACGTGTAGGAGTCCAGAGGAGGAGGTGGTCAATACGAGCACCGCGTCACCATGTCATATTAGCCGTGTTATTACAGGATCATTAACCATTGTTGTGGAGCGTAATTGACTCACATATCACAGAAGCAAGGAAAGCGCTGACACCAGTGATACAGTAGATGCCTTTTCTTTTACTGTATGGGACAGTGCAGGCATTTATACGTTTACAGTAGCGTTACTGCCCTGCAGTCATTTTATACTTCAGCTATCCAGTGTGCAATACCATCAAATACAGCAGCACTGACAGCACTAAAAGCCCTTATTCATTAACACACACACACACACACACACACACACACACACACACACACACACACACACACACACACACACACACACACACACACACACACACACACACACACACACACACACACACACACACACAGCATTGGTAGAAACCCTGTGTGTTTTGTGTGGAGCCCCTCACTGCAGCTCTTCCCCGACTTTAGAGTCAGCACTGAGCGGCACGTGGCTCAGACCTACACCCATGTGCACACCAGGAGGGGGATCTGGATGCACACCCTCACATTTCCACATGCACACATACAAATGCTCAATGCTTCTAAAAATAGCCACCCCCCTGTCGTTATTATTATTCTTTTCGTCCTTATCAGCAGTGTGGGGCTCACTGCCTGCTGGACAGTCAAGCCGCTTTCATGGAGCTTTTCCTCGTCCCCCACAGACACACCGGCATCATACCCTCGGACGCTCTTTTCAGCGCTCGCCCTTCATCTCCCCTCTGATTTTCCTTCTCCTCTCATCCTGCTCCTCCTCTTTCTCACTCTGCCTGCTTACTGTGGAAAACGCCGCTGAGTGACCGCACTGGAGAGAGAGAGAGAGAGAGAGAGAGATGGAGGATGGAAGGGTGCATCCCAGAGGAAAACCTTTATCTCAGTAGAGTAGACCTGCTCTATAGAGCATGGGATGGAGTTAACCAGACCTAATGACAGATAAAACATGACTTATTGAGATCCACTTCCAATATATACTGTATATGAACGTTTAATAATAAGCAAAAAGTGTGAAGCAGGTTCCTAACAACCATAAAAATGTAAACAAGATTCAGATTAAGCATCAGATTAAACCTGCGGCCTCAGAAAACACACTTGTGTCTTCCACAAAGCATGCATTCCTCCTCCGAACGAGACACACAGCGACCACAGAGGATCCCAAACCCTTGAAACAGGAGGAGGGCCCTCGAGTCTGGATTTGATGGGCGAGGGTGGCTCAAGGGTGTTGTTCAAGTTGAGAACGTATTGTGTAAAGAAGCACGCATGAAGAGGCCAAGGTCACTTTGAAGACTAAAAAAAGACGAGGGCTGCAGAGAAACAGAGACAAGAAGAACAAGAGACGGAGAAGAGGCGAGAGCAGAAAGGTTCGGACGCGATGAGAGTGTAGTTTGTCACTGAACGGCACAGGTCAAGAGGGAAGAGAAAGGGTGATGCCCAGTAAGGGAGGAGCATGTTTGATACAATGGGAGATCCAACGTGTGAGGAAAAGACAAGCAAATTAGAAATAGATGATCAAATAACAGCCGGCCTCCAACGAATTCTCTGGATCAAAGGGACTTACTGCACAAATCAACTATTTGTTCCCGGAGTGGAGGCGAGAGGCAGCACAGCATGATCTGACAGAGACACAAGCTCCTCTCAGAAACATCTAAAACATCACAGGAGCGTCGCTTCAAAAGAGGCCACGGAGCCGTAAAGGAGACGTTTAAACGTTTGTCTCCAGTAGCGAACATCAGCCTGAAGGACGCCCTTCGACGGGAAACCTTTGCTACACCATCATTCCCAGAAAGGACAATAGGACACACAAGGAGCAAAACGGCTTTGTCAGCAAGAAAAACACAAAGTCTATGACCAGAAGCCGTGTCTTAAAATAGTTCCAACCTTAGACAGCACATTGGCTTGGCTCCTTTTTCACTAAATGGAGCATGAACGAGGGGCTGGGTCTCACCAGCCTCCTCCGTCTGCTACGAGCACCTCTCCTCATCCCTCCTTTGCTTTTTACCGCTCATAATGAAATGCCTCTCTCATTAATCTCCGTTTTCACACAGATTCTGATGGAGCTGTTCTTCTCCACGGGCCCTGTGGTCTGTGACGTCCTGTGTGGGAGCGGTCCACAAAAAAGCACCCGCATTGAGTTCGATCGCTGGAAAGGGAATTCACAGCAGAGCTTCAGCGTGGATTGAATTAGACTGTACACGTGTACAGTACCTACAGTAATTAAAGTGGCCAATAAGTGTGTATAACTAACACACACTACTGCACTTACAAGTGACATGTTCCCTAATTACAAGGCACAAGGGGACCACAGTGTATTTTAAGGCACGCTGTCCAGCTACAGCTGCAGTCAGGCCAATGGGAGCTAATCCCTGGCTGATAATAAATAGTCCTCAGCAAATTTCCCCATGGTCTACAAATTAATAACACATTATAGGATGCACATTCATGAATAGATACAGTAAATTATATAATATTAGTAGTGTTTTAACGGCGGCTTGGAGATTCTTGTGTGTATTTGTAAGACCAACATCAACAGGAGATGGTTCTGTATCGTAGCACCATGTACAGCAGCTGCAGCTCCAGCACATCTAAACATACATCACGATGAACGTAACTAAAAGAAATCCAATTTATTCAGATTATCGATACAGTTACTTTGGCCATGAAAACGGATCATTCCAGAGGGTCATAAATGCCTGCGCGCATCCGGAGTGCTGGGAGACGGCGCTCACCTCCTCCGCCATTAAATCATTCATGACCCTGCAGTGCTGTGGACCAGACCTGCCTCCACCAATATGTGTCTGCAGTGACAGCAAACACACACACACACACACACACACACACACACACACACACACACACACACACACACACACACACACACTAGACTCGCAGTTTAAAGCCCTGCGCTAAATTCAGCCTCCACAGACACCAATTACAAATGCTCATCCAAGCAGATGCTCGCATTCACAAACCCTCAGTCACTCTGCATTCATATGCGTCGTGCCGCTCCTGCTTCATTCACCTGTACGTCCTGCTCCACTCGGCGCCGGTATCAATCCATAAACTGCGTCTAAATCTCCTCCTCGCTCTCATGGCCTCCAGCTCAGGTTCATGCAGTCCAAACGGGGTCTGACAGGACCTGGTTCATACCAGTGCTAAGGAGTGATGGTTCCTAACACACTGATCCAACATCCACGCTGACCTGAGGCCGAGGACAACAGCTGGTTTATGGGCACTGGTACTGATTGATTTTCATGAAAGACATTTTTTTTAAACTATTGTTTTATTGAGGGGTTTTCGAGCAGTAATCTGAATTTTTAACCTCTTTAACCCCAGTGTCTATCAGCCCCATAACTGAACTGAAAGTGCACAGATCCTCAGTGAATAATTGATGACTCTGCGTAACAGTATTGCAGAGCAGTGTTGAGTTGCTGCACTGGATACGAGGGAGAGGCGGGTGTGAACACAGCTTGTGCGTGTACCGCACGCTCGGCCAGTGTCTGGGGCAACGTGTGACCGGTACCTCCAGGCGTCCCACACAACACAGCGCGGCCTCCGTCCTCGCGAAGGCGCCGGCGCAGCCTCTCGACCCGCTCCTTCTGCCGCTCTCCTGGAAACGTGCACGCTTTTAACCTACTATGGGTTCACAGGCTGCATGGTGCCGTGCGGACGACCTGCTGAGCTAGCCGCCCTGAAGTTCAGCACAAACGAGACGTGGCCCTGCACCGGCCAGCAGAGGGCGCCACGAGCAGCTCCTCCTCTGTAGTCCGTCGGCGAGGACGACGTTTGACTTGATATTCTGCACCCGTTGTTTGCTGACCAGCCTCCATATACTTGTACCGCTTCCTCTCAGCCTTGCTATAATAGCGTGCAGCTCTGCTTCTTATCACTATGCAGGGAAACAGAGGGAACAGGATTTTCTGATGGTCTCATTTGTAAACAGCACAGTTTGGAGAGAGAGAATGATTCAAAACAACACATCCAAGCGTGTCTCAAGTAACTCACTTCCTACTGTTAGAGCCAAAGCTAAGAGGCTTTTCACACATACTCCTCTGCTGAGTATGAAAACGCTAATAGTGATACAATGTACAACCAAACTAAAAAGTCTACACTTACAGAAATTCATGGAAATGTAAACAAATTAACTCATGAAACTTGTGTAGGTTTAAAATCCATAAGCCAGCACTCACATGGTTAAATAAACATGATGCTACAGCTAAATGTGATCAAGCTCATTATGAAAATGACTGGAAGCTCTGAAGATGGACAACGTGAGCAGGGAGGGTCAAAAGGAGTGGGGAAAAAACGACGCAAGTAAGTGTTGAAGTGGATTCGGTTTCACCGACTCAGCAGGAAGCAGGAATGCAAAAACAACGGCTAAGAAAACTGATGAATGATGGGAAAACAGCAGCGTGCTAGAGAGGTTGCTTTATGGCGACCTTCAGCTTCCTGGACAAGGACAACGCCCCCCCACACACACACACTCACTCATAAAGGAGCAAGATGTCAACACATACACTTTCCACAGAAACACCGGGACTGAGCTCAGGCATAAACGATCTAAACATCACTGGGGTGATTTGATGTGTAACAGAGAAAACGAAGCATTTAAACCAATTGTGTTGACAAGGCTGACTGTTTTTTGTCCTTTTTTATTGATCTTGATTAATGTCTTGGTTTGTAAAATCTCATCAGATTACTGTAGCAGAGACACTGTACAGGAGCATCCTCTATTAACAACCCACATGTGCAGCATGAAGAATGCCTGCGAACCTGTCAGAGAGAGAAGGACACAGGCAAAATATTGATCCAGGAGTTATTTTGGTCACACGGAACAACCCACATGGTCACGCAAGGAACACGCCAGGAACACGCGAGCACACGGCGTCAGATGCATGTGGACAATTAAAGGGTCCTGCCAGAGGGGCCAAAGTCATAGTGCTTTATGATCTGACAAACGTTTTCTCCATTAGCAGCAGAGTAACTGTCCTGCACCGCCTCAAGCTCCACTATATGTTCTCCTTTACTCACTCAGCAGGGAGGCAGTGGGGAAACGAAACGAGGGCTGTCCTCTGCTGCTCAAGACGCTCATACAGAAAAGTAAGTATCAGTGTGTGTTTAATGAAATATACTGTTTGCATGTGGGCCTCATTCCGGGCCAGATGCGGCTGCTCTTCGGGGTCAGGAGAGAGCGTATAAACCCAACAGCTGCTAAATAATGCACAAACAGCATCTCGTGTTTTTAGAAGATGCTCAGTACATGTTCAGTAATAAAAGTGGAGAACGCTGAGGAACGGGGCGGGAGGAGACACAAGCGCGTGAATGAGATGATGTCAGCGCAGTCACGATTACGAACGGGTCCCGTGTGCGGGCACTAGGTGGCGCCATCCCACCCTGCCACGGAGCAGCCACCCTGTGCTGACTGAGAGCCGGCTGACGGTGCCATGTGCATGTGCCGAGCCGGCCTACATGTGTGCTCACATGTGACCGAGTGCCAGGTGCCGTCGACCTTGCAAAGCTGCTGCACAACTGCAGAGCCTCCTGTTTGATCCAAACCGATTTCACATGGACGGGAGAAACGCAACCAAAGCATCGTCTGAACAAACGTCTGCTCGCGTCATCGAGTGAGGCAGAAGGCTGGTTATTTCATTCCGACCAAACCTCCTGTCTGCACCGCTCCCATTCATTTCATTGCTGCAAAAACATTAGGCTGTAACAGTAAAAATGACTGATGCTCCGTCCGCTCCCCGGCCCTGCGCTCTTAATCTCTCCTGCTTCTCTCTCTCTTAATGTGGATCCACAGTGTTCAGTGCGACGTCAGACGGCGAAGGAGGAAGCAAAGGAGGCGGCTTTGAGGAACTGGAAGTAGAATTTTTTGCAGTGCTGCATCGCGCTGCAAGTGACTGCAGCAGGCAGAGGAGGAAGGGTGGAGTTGTGGTCTACGGACACTGTAGCAGAAAAATTGATTATGGGAGGGATGGAGGAATGTGCTCTTCCAGGGAGGAGGAGAGGGAAGGGGGCGGGCACCTGGCTCCGCATCTGCTGGAGAAAAATCTCTGGGGGCTGCCAATTAGAGGCTGGGTGATACCACTGTCTTCCCAGAGAGCTAGTAAATCTTGCGCCACAAGACAATCCACGTGCCTCTTTTTAATGAATGTGTAGGCACACACACACACACACACACACACACACACACACACACACACACACACACACACACACACACACACACACACACACACACACACACACACACACACACACACAGCACTGAGCTCCTTTGTTAAAGGATTAAAACGCTGATTTTTGTGTATTAAGTTATATCATTAGAGGCTCAAAGGAAGCGTTGTGTGTGCTCTGGTTCCCTCTGGTGATCTCCCACAGTACTAACACATGCAACCAAGTTAACTGTTGACTCTATTATGCCCAGAGGTGTGAACGTGAGCGTGAACGCCTGCCTGCGATAGACTGGATCCCTCCCTCGCGCTTTAACAGCAGTTTGGATGATTGCTTGCCGGAACGCGTGTCTTTCAGTCCTCAGTGGAATCAGCGACATACATCATGACGGCGCCAGGTTCATCCTTCATGCCGGTGACAGCGTCCCAGCGCAGAGCTGCCCCACCCTGACCTCGAGGACCACTCTGTGTACGATATGTGGATTAATAAGCTATATTGCATCCGTTTAGGTTCTGTTATTTCCGTCTGGTATGTTCTGATCTGTTTAGAATGTTTTATGGCATCTATCATTCTTTGAGACAGAGCGGTTCCTGTCTTAACAGTTCACAGGTTTTTGACACAGATGGAACAAAATGCTGTATTTTACCCAAAGTAATAACCCAAATGTGTGACACATCCAGTGAAGCCCCATTGTTTTGTGCTGGGCTTCTCCAGCCCACCTTCCCATTCTGCCGAGCGGAGCAGCTGGGTGCTGCTCGACGGAATGGGGAGCGAAGAGGATCAAATCAGAGTGACACTACCTATTCCTCCGGGGGGATTCAGATGAAAGGGTTTACAAATGGCTAAGCTTTTAATCACAAGTCTGTGATGCTACGACACTGTGATGACACTTGACACGAGGATTAGATGAATCTGTATTCCACTAAGTAAGACTTGTCATCAGGGAGCACAGAGACGCTGCGAGGCACCAACGAGGCCACACTTCTGGTCAGTAATGTCATTAAATGTAACCCAAACAGACTGGTGGAGTCATAGGAGATAAACAACAAGCTTCTGCAACATGTACAGTGCTCTGTGCTGTACTTCTGGTACAGAAATTTAATATGCAATCATGAAGTCAATCTTCTGCACATTACATTTAAAAACATCAGACAGACAGGCGTTCTCTGTCTACGCTCTAGAACTAGAAGAGTGAATCGCATAGGAAGCTGCTGCTGTAATGTCCTTCTGTACTGCTGAGATTAATTGAATTATTTGTCTTCCCGCTGGTACTTAGAAAAACGAAAACAGGGATCATTATAACAACTGGGAAAAGAAGATGTTACTTCTTATTTGCCTTAAAGAGCAACAGGGATCACCCTCACTTCTGATGTTTCGTTTTCGTTTGATTTCCTGCTCCTCTGAGCTACAGAATATTCCCTCAGTCTCAGGCCACAGATTCACACCAAACACATAAGGGGTCTCCTGCACGTGTACAAATACAGGAAAGGGATGCACAGATGAAACTAGAAGCTGAAAAATAATAGATAAAAGAAATTAAAAGGACCAAAAATAATGGGGACTCGAAAAATCTAAGTTGAAAGGATGAATGGATAATTGTGTTACATTTGTCGCAATATTTAAAAATAGTATATAAGTATATCAAAGAAGCAGTGTTTTTTTAAATTAGCATATATATTTGCATAGTACTGATCCTACGTATCGTTCTAAGAGCTCCAGCAGAGTCCGAGGATATCACAGCAGAACTCTGAGTACTGGGACATCTACAGTAGCTGCACTAAGCCCCCGTCCTTTCCTCTCTCCTCTGTCATCAGCCACAAGGAGCTTAAACGGAAAGGGCTCAGGTTGGGTAACAGACACCAACAAGCTCTCCCCTGTTCACAACAAGCTGTCCAGCAATGACGTATCAAATTCCTCCAAGAAGATATTGCTTCATTCTTTGCCCTTTCTCTTCATTTGGGCACGGCGCGGATCCATTTCAATAACACTGATCTCTCAATTCCCGTTTCAGGCAGTTACGTAACAGCTGCGCTATCAGAATAACAATTGGGAGGAGAGATTAGCGCAATCAGCCAAGGAGAGAGATAGAGGAAGATGAGGGGAGGGAGGCACTTGGAGGAAAATCTAGGAAGCCCCTCTCGACATGACACATCCTTTCACACGCGTTCTTCCAAATGAATACGTTTACCAGTGCAGTGGGAGGACGAGCGCAGATGGAGGCTGCTGCCGCTCGTGTTTCGCCAAGCTTTACGCAAACCTAAGTTGTAGACTAATGCCTTCCTGGAATCACTGCAGTACTACGTGTCAGTTCAGCTTCACTTAAAGTCATCAGCGAGGAGAAACAAATAGATGATCCGTATTTATCAGGCTTATGAGGGTTATCCCAGTCATTTATCATGCTCCCTTTTACTACGGAGGAAGTAAGCAGGTGCACGGTCGTGCAGATTCAGTATTAATATCAAAGGATGAATCACTGCATCATGCACAATTTAAAAATATCCTCAGGCTTTGGGTTCGGGGGAAACCAACCCCCTGCAGAGATGGTACAACAGCTGCATGCTTGATTTGATTTGGCTTGTTTATTTTTCCTATTTTAACAAAGAAGGAGACAACCTTCTCAGCGGTGGGGTTTCTCTTTTTAGTATATACTTTAAAAAAAACACTCAATCCAGCGTTAGCTCGTAAATAAAGACCTGGCTCCGGTAGCCGGTAGGGGACCTTCCACTCCTGCCTAAATTAAGAGAGCGGAGGTTGCTGCCAGCCAACCGACTCCAACTGCATTTGCTGTAAAACCAGGAGCTGGCCTCACCGAAGCTCATTCCCAGGTCACATCAACATGAGTGAGTGCCTCAGCCAGGGCTGCTGAGTCATCAGTCTGAGGGGTTCCACAGGGCCACCTGGGCTGCTGCCCCACACCATGCGATTTGTGCGATTTATTAGTGCACATGTTGGGTTTTTAAGAATTTCCAGCTGCATAGGAGGCTCAGGGAAAACATGTCGCTCTAGAATAGATCAGCAAATGCAATGGCTGTAATGAAGCTTGTTTCCTGCACGTTTTCCTTTACTGTATAACCCACTTAATAGAAATTAGTGTTTGATATGTTACTTAGTTTTGAGAAAAGCATAAACTGATGTCAACAGCTCTGACAGTGTTTTGACTGACAGGTTCCGTAGACCATCACATTCACACAGACACAGTTGTCCAAAATGGGACCTTTTACTTCTAGACGTCTGGCGACATAATGAAACCAATCACTAAAACTTAATGGACCTAATCCAACCACTGAATCAAGTCCAAGCTAAACGAAATGATCAACACACTAAAAATGCTTAGGCAGATAGAAAAACTGCTGTCAGCATCCAATAATTCATTTTCAATACTTTATTGCTCAAACCATTTGTTTGAGTGATAATAAACATAAGTTAGTTGCAACACAAGCTGAAAAACCAAGTCAATATTCAATCAATGACACAGAAGATGTGAAGTAGGAGATGAAGATTTATTTATCTTGAGCACAAGACATAAAGTTTATCGACTTAAGTTCCAGACACATAGAAAGAAGAAACAAACACCATCGTCCGTAAAAGCATGAACACACGTGGTGACAGTCAACCTACTTTGATCTGAGGATTGGATCAGTTAAGGTGGAAATCAGAAACAGCCAGTGACGGAACCGTTATGCAGTCAAACAGGTGCTAGAGTTTAGCTGCTGCTGCAGCGCCGCTAATCCACTGCAGCAACCCTGAACATACACAGCGGTACAATATATAAACACATGCAGCATCAACACAGAGCCCCACGCAGCACTACGGCACCAGTTCATATCAGACATCAACACATTAACCTGACTGAAGGTCAGACAGATACAAGCTCGGAATGCTGATCGGCCGCTGCCACCTCTGCGTTATATGAAGGTGGAGACAGCACTTCGATTGGACATTCATCACTGAAACGCGACGATTGTTAGAAAGCTCAGAGCCCGTGCAGTTGCCTTTTTCCTCGGAGACGGCTGATGGGCTGTGACACAGACCTCAAGTCAACGCCTCTGAGTGCCAACGTCCAGCAACAGAGGAGCAATAGTGCATCCTGACCAGACCTATTGTATCGACGGGTCTGAGTACCGGCACCACTAATGGGTCAGTCTGCCACAACGGGGTGTATCTGCACTTCACAGCTGTGGAAGTAAGAGCCGGACAGGCCAGGAATCACATGTAAATGCTGATGACCTTTTAGCCACATCTAACATAACAGTGATCTTGTTCTCCCAGTACTACACAGCTATGCCAACAGATTAGGAGGTGAGAATACACTTCTACAGAACCCTGCCATTCCCAGATTAATGCTCCCTCAAAGTCCAAACTCATCATCAATCACACATGATTGAAAGGAAAATGACACCAGATAGAATCCATATTACATGAACATGCCTGAAATCATGGAAAAAGCTCAACCAATCATGATTTGATGTTGCAACCAGTAAATAGCTGGTGACAGAAGAAAACTCTGAGTCGACTTCTCCAAGTTTATTCTGTGTAAAACAATTAGATTATATAATAGAAGCATAAAGCATAATTTTCTAGTCACACACTATAAAGCAGGTAACGGAGAAGGTACTTAATAAAGATACGCAGTCCAGAAGAACATGATACACGTCCAATCCACCATTTTGTGCTACGGGGCCATTGTAATCAGGTAAACCACAAGAAAAAAGCTTTTCTTTTAGGTTTAGAGACAGAACGAGGTGAACAAAAGGTACCAACTAGGACAATAGGTCTTTGTTCACATCCTGACATTGCACAGTTTCCAACAGAAGCAAACTCATCAATAAAAGTCATTTGAGGACATTTTTTCACTGCTTAGCAACTGACCTGTGCCATGTTACGCCACCACACCATGAAGCAACTGCAATGACACCTCAACCCTTGGATGGCAAATGAGTGGACATCGATTGGAATCCCACAGGGATAAAAATTGTCATGTTGTGCGATGTTTGTTAAATGCAATAGATTGAAATGGTCTAGGAAAAAATGGTCAATTTTACGATAAAAGAATATAAAAGAGAACTATTAGTTCGAAGTTAGAAGTTAGTACGAAGCTGACAAATGGCCCCTGAATCTGGGACGACTCAACGGTACATGAGCATCAATAAGTGGGAAAGTCTTCACACAGTACATGAAACCAAAAGGCAGAGTAAATGATTCAAATGCCTCCCAAGAAGGAAAGTGATGCTAGCATAGCTTACGCTTCTTTCCTGGTAGCGATGCCTGTGCTAAAACCAGGAGCAGCCTGTTGGACGGTTACTGAAACACCACAGGGTCGAGCGGTGAACAGTCGACCAATGAAACGCAGAGTGCACAGTTTGGCGACATGGTTTCAAGCATCGAGAGGAAACAAAGAGGGCACTGGAGAGAAAGGGAGAGTTCCCCTAGTATTAACATCTGCTCCAGAAACCAGGAATGGATTTAAGCCGGTGTTAAAAAAAGGAGAGGGGTTGGGAGGGGGGAGCTGGAGGGGAGTCAGGAGGCTTATTTGAAAGACTTAAGCTGCATGGTTACGTAAGTGATATGGGATCCTCTGAAATCGCACACTTTCAGGCAAAGTTGGGCTGCGTTAGTATCCTCAGCAGAAACCAAACACACGACCTGCTGCGTTGTCTTCCTTCAGCCTCACACACACACACACACACACACACACAGTACAGGTTTTCATAAGCAGGAGACTGATAGGGCCGAGGCCTGGGTGGAGGTATGCGTATGATGAAAGGACTGCACCCATAAAACATGGAGCCCAGGTGTATCTGTACACACTGTCCCACCCTCCCCTCCTTTCTTTCATCTCGCCTCTTCCTTTGATTGTGCCCAACACTTCCTCTGACCTCTCGACACTCTAATTTGTACCAAAAAAGAAAGGAAAATCGAGTCCGCGTACGGGCCTTTGAGCTCCGCCTCCCCACAGCGGCAGAGCGGAGGCTGTGCTGCCCATAAGAGCGTCTCTACTGCATCAGCATCAGATTGGTTTACAGCCAGCCTGGCACGGTGCAGACGCACGGGGCGCCCGGACCCGCGCGCAAACCAATAATACCACGGCGCAATCTGCGGATGACTCACTGTCATTAATGAGTTCTGGATGAAATGTGACAAACAGCCAATGGAAGAAAGTCGACTCTGCAGCTTGATGGCGTGTCCCTGCAGAGGGTGAGTGGCGGAGCGGGGATTTATTGTTTACGACGGCCACACATAAAGAATCCTGCAGGTAGTCCTCCAAGTCATTACAATAGCGCACAGGGGCGAGAGAGAGAGGGAGAGAGAGAGAGAGGGAGAGAGAGAGGGAGAGAGAGAGAGAGAGAGAGAGAGAGAGAGAGAGAGAGAGAGAGAGAGAGGACGGTCTGTGGTGGAATCCAGCGAGTGGAATCTCACCGTCCTCATCACAGACCCGAGTGCTGCTCGTTAACGCCATAGCGCAGCGTGGCAACATAAAGGAGACCGAGAGGAACCGAGACATCGGGAGGGACAGAGTTGCAGCAGAACGCCGCCTTATCAGACGGGTCAGATGGGACGACCTACAGAGGGGACAGAGAGCGGCCGAGAGGAGGAGGCCGGCATGCAGCGCTCCCCGTGTCTGTGTGTGCAGGACGTACATGTGCACACACATGGGAAACACGCTGCTCACCGGGTTTCCATGTGTGCCCCAGCAGCTTCTCTGACAGAGAAAGAGGGGGGGGGGGGCATCTCAACCTTCCTGTCCCCCGCTCCAGCCACACCCCCTCACCCCACCCTGACCACCCCACCTGGAATGGTCCCAGTACCTTGCGTTTCTTATCCCGCGAGCGACTCCTCCTCTTCTGACTCTCCTCCTCCTTCTCCTTGCGCTCCTGCTCCGCCAAGGCTTCCAAATCCTTGTTCTTGCGGAGATGCTTGGCCGCCTGCGCCATGGTGCCGGGTGTGCGGTTCCGGGTCCGTCCGGGTCTCTCGGGGCTGGGACTTGTGCCGGGCGCGGGCCAACGCTAGCGCCGCCGCTGTGTGCTGCTCTGTGGCCCTGCAGCGTCTGCGAGTGTGCCCACCCTCTGCCGCCTCCTCTTCAGCAGTGCAGTCACACACACCGGCAGCCCTCAGCCGTCTGCTGTGGGATGCTACTGCAGCACGGCTCTCTCTCTCTCTCGCTCGCTCGCTCTCTCTCTCTCTTTCTCTCTCCAATCCTCGCACACTCTCTCTGTCTCAGTTGCTCGCGTTCACCTCCATCGTTCAACCCCCCCCCCTCCCACCCCTCACAGTGGTCTCCCCTCTCTTCTGCACTGCAAGAGCATTAAATAAGCAGCACTGCCATCGTTTCAAGTTGGCTTCTCTATCACTCCTCCCTTTACGGCTTTAACCCCCCCCATCATCCACAAAGATTAAAAGCAGATGAACCGACAGTCAGTTGAGGAGAAACCCTGAGCTGCTTTGAGTCCAAGTCATCTCCCGCCCCACGTTGCACTGATTTTGCGTCTTTTCCCTGTATCACACATTCCTGCTGTGTGTCCATCTGTGGAGCATTGCTAGGCTGCTCAGGGACCTCAGCATCACCGCAGCCAATCACGCCTTCACTTCCAAACACCCTGCACGATACTAAAAGAAATCTAAAACATGCATGAGTAAAAAAAAAAGGGGCACTCGCTTGTTTATTCTCTCTCTTCGCTGCCTCCTCCCTCTCCACTGTTGAGGCGCTGCAGCAGAGAGGATTGATGCCCATGCATGGACGTTGCTGCATTGTGCCTGTACATAATAAACACGGCCGCGAGGAATAAAACCACCTACTGCAAAGTGTGGTAGAGTAACGTAACTAAAAGCTTTTTCTATTTCGCCTTCTCTGGTTGCAAGCAATGAAAATCAAAGGGTACAATGTGCTATGTGTGTGTATGTTAGAGGAGAGGTGCTATAGGGAGAAAGCTGCTGATGGGGCGGCCACTTCTTTAATGGTATTGCTCTCCTGTATCCCTCTCCCCTTCGCTCTCTCCTCCTCCTCCTCCCAGTGATGCTGCTGACACAAGCAAAAAAAGATCCAGTAACATCTCTCTTTGCCCAGTTCACTACACATCAGACATATAGTTCACATCGATACTGCGCATACAATGCACGCACACACCACACACTACATGCAAGCTACACACAGACACACTCACACACCTTCATAAATCATTTTGAAAGATGAACAAAAACAGGAAGATCAGATATTTTCTCCCTCTATTCTCTCAACGGTGGATGAAAGATTCATGATACCGTGTCACATCCTGTTTGAATGAAACATTCTGTTCTGGGAATTAGAAATTCGAGGCCAAACTTTTCTTTTACTATTTAATAGCAAAATTGTTTTAAAAATGCAAATTTGTGCCATCCTCCAAGCGTGCTGCGCCTCCCTGTCTCTGTCCCAGTCTTCCCTTGCTCTGATAGAGGCTTTCTCCCCATGCTGATGAATAAGACAGGAGATGCTGCCTGCGATGCTGCTACAGATCACTCGCTCATGTGGTCTAACTATGACACAGACAAACCCGGATACTGACAGGGCAACAGCTCAGTGGCAACAGATCCATCACAACGCTGCGCTGCTGGGGAAGTGCCTGAATGAATCACCAGTGACTGACGCCGCCAGGAACCAGTCAGGTTGGCCTTGTTAAGCTAGACGTCGGCTTTGCTAATGGAGGTGCAGGGTAGAGTGGATGCTGCCACTCCTACTGCATCAAATAAAGAATAAATGCCCAGCACATTATTAAAGATACACTGGACCCGAGCCTAAACCCGCACGGAGGCCAGTATTTGTGCGGCACAGTGCACCCAGTGCATGTGGCGCGTCCCTGGGGTGGTCGTGCCTGGGACACAAAGGGGACAGGTTGTGTGAACCTGAGGGAGGCAAGAAACACACAAGCTGCCTGAGCTGTGTTCAGTGTGACGGCCAGAACCCGCCAGCATATTACCCGCTCCACTGCCCCTCTAAAAACAGTGGCGAACCACACACACTCACTCACTCACTCACTCACTCACTCACTCACTCACTCACTCACTCACTCACTCACTCACTCACTCACTCACTCACTCACAGCGGAAAGAGACAGGACACGCAGCCTATGCAACACATGGAAGTATTCTGCACCAACACGGGCCGTCCATCATGGAGCTGTTCAAGCGGAGCCATGTTCAGTGACAAATCTCAGCTTGAGAGTGGATCGTAAAGGGTTTTGCCCGAGGCAGGTGACTCATTTCCACCTTTTGAAATGTCACATCCTGCAGGTCAACGAGGTGTTAACCCCAAGGAAGCGTACAGGCCTCGTACTGGACTGTTGTACCAGTCTCTCCTCAAAATAAACGTCAGTGTTACACAAATGTACACCACATTTTGTGCTTTAGGGACAGGTAACATCCCCCCCCCCCCACACACACCATTAGGTCAGAGTCAGTCATAATGGCAGTGAAGCTAATAAAGCAGCTTATTGCTTTGCATCCATCACATTCACACGTGAGCAGCAGCAGCAGAGGTCCATGTACAGAGACGGCCGACGGTGCTGCTCGTGTTGATTCCGCCTCACCTTTCTAGTGCGGGGGTCTCCAGTGTGTTTGCTGGCAGAGATCCACAGCCTACAGTGGGATACAGTATTCTGCAGGCCGGTGCCATCCTCTGCACCATCAGCCACAGCTCAAAGCAGAGTTATTTTAGCAGCAGTGTTAGTCACCAGCAGCCAAAACGAAATGATGGCATGAACAAAAAGCTCTGCTGAATATAGGCTACTACATTATCCATAAACACCGTGGACCATTTTGCGATTTCAAGTGGATGAGAGGATCATAATACTGCTCTCTTAACCATGTGAAACAGATTATGGCCGGTCGTCACAGGAGATCAATTGAAAAGCAGGAAACAAGCAGTGACGAACAGAGAGCAGACATCGCCCTCTAGCGGGGAGCACGGGGAACTGCAGCAAAGGAGTCGACATCATCCACGGGTCCAAGAGCAAACAACGAGCGTCTGCTTTGCTCCTTCAGGACTCACAGCAAAACACGGCTGACATGACGGAAATCTGACAAAACAGTCACAAATTTGGCAGAATCAGGTTTAATCCATAAGCCCTATTACGCCACCGTTGGCCACGCGTACAATACTGAATGTACACACATGGCGCTGAACAGACGGACGACTGGTTCAGGATGAAGTGAAACCACGTATCAATATGAAAATCACTAAATTTGTGAAAGCTATGATTTGAGCATTAAAAGCCCACAAAACCATCTAATACATCAAACCTTAACCTAAAAACAGAAGAATTGAATCAGGTGACCAACACAGTGAAGGAAGTAAAAGAAGTAAAGAATGACTAGATGATGGAGAGGAGAGTTGAGCAGATAGAGACCTGACAGGTTCTGTTAGAAATAGTCTCTCTCTCTCTCTCTCTCTCTCTCTCTCTCTCTCTCTCTCTCTCTCTCTCTCTCTGGTGCAGCGCCAGCACAGAGCGCACTGATTGGGGAAGCCATATGGCAGGTAACAAGCCAAGGGCAGGCTTCGTGTCCACACGGTGCCGTGGCTCAGGCTTCCTGCCACCCCCTCCGCTGCTCTGCATTCTGACCAGAGCTCAGGGCGAAGTGGCAGCGACGCTGTTCGTGTGGCGTGAACGGGAGTGAGCGCCATCGTCACACACAGTGAGAAGTGACGCTGACCTCAGGCAGACTGGCGATCACTGCGGCTCTGTGATCACACAACACAGCAGTGTGCAGGCGAAGCGAGACGGCAGTTAAAAGGCTGCTTATCTAGTGTCCATAGCCGTTACATAACTGGCTCTATCTTTCTACAGTGCAATGAGTCTGATGGAATCTGCAGCACGTCTTAATTGGAAGTTTAAAAATAGCTCAGACTTAAATCCCTTGTTTTTGCAAAGCACTTAAATCAGCCTCCGACCAAACAAGGCCTCGCCTGGCTCCCACTTCACCCTGTATCTTACACCCTGAGTGCTGTCAGTCAGTGGTTAAAAACTGCAGAGACAGACTGTGAACGACATCTGATGCCCAAAGTGCATCATTGACTGCCTGCAAAATGAACGAACGGTGTGAAGATGAAGCCACAGCCGGTTTGGTCCCCTGACAAGTGAAGCTGAGGGGACGTTTGGCCTGTTCTCTATCGCCATCTAGTGGTGCCACAGCGCACAGGACTTCAACACGACAACCGTTCGTTAAAGGAATCCTTCTGTCTTTCTCACCATCCATTCCTATTTTCTTCACAGGTCGACGCTACAAAATAGTCTCTGCTTACATTGCACCACCACAAATAACACAGTGTGTAGCAGACCCGGCAGCTTTGCTCTTGTGCTGATCACTCACTAGTCACTAAACTGTTAAGAACAATACAAGTCGTCAACTCAAAACTTCCACATACAGGCGCAGCCCCAGCAGTTAGAATAATTGCTGGGTATCTTTTACAAGGTGTAAACCAAGCACAGGCTCCTCCTGTGTCGCCCAGCCAGTCCTCGCTTTGTCCCAATCTGTCGCTGTGGATGTACGGCCCGCCTCCTTCCACCTGTCCCCTATTCTCCCTTTCTAATCAGGCGTCCCTGCCAATCAATTTGATTGCCATGACAACATCTCGCATCAGCACTGCCGCCACCACCCACCCTCATAAACAAAAACAAAACACGCGCAGAAACGAAGCTGAATTCCGACAGCTCAGGATTGATGAGCGGGGAGTCCTGTCAAAGGCCAAAGATTAGATTAGGATTCAAACATAAACACACACGCACACACAGCTCAGAGGCAGCAGGTGCTTTTGGTTAAACCTTAATTACATGATCTCTGATTTCTCTAATTGATATGGTAATGACTATGTAATTAATGCAAAACCACAAATACCAGCAGCTCTCCTAATGAATGGATTTATTTGATTAGATATCCTCCTGCATATTTATCTGTGCTGCAAAAGACACGGCGCCGTATGAAACTGTTGTTTTAATGTTGTTGGTGCCGGTTGCTCCTGCATTTGGACTATGTGGCTGAACTAAACACACATTTATATAAACATACACCCATGAAGCTGCTGGGAGCGAACACCAGCCAAGCAAAGGACATATTGGCTCTCATCTTTCACAGGTAGGTGGCGCCAGAGGGCTGCTTCACGCACACAAGGGCTGCATGACTGAGATGATCATAAGCAGCACTCATGCAATCTCTGCTAACACAAAAATAAACACACAAATTGCCCTTATAAGTTCAGGAATGTATTTTAGTTGACTGTTTAGAGCATCTGATATTATACAACTACAAAAAGTGGTTCGACTGCGACTCGAGCAGAAAATGCACATACTCCAACGCCAACCTGAGGGGAATGAGAAATCGCCCCCCCCCCTCGCACCCAGACAACCCCACGGCCTGCTAACATTAATATATGTCTCTTCTCGCTTCGGGTTGTTTCGCATGGAAGTCAAGTGAAAGCACATGTGAGCCCTGACCACATGCAAAGAGCAGAGACCTCAGGCCTCTCAATCTTTCAATTAGCTAAAACCACACCACCCACATACGACTGACAGCGGATCTGGACAGTCCGGTACCTGCAGGGCCGTGCACACACACTCTGAGGGGCAACTTTCATCCCCTTTGTGTGGACTCAAGCCCTTGACGCACAGCTTGTTGCTGTTGTGCTGTTAGACTGTACAGGCAGACCCACTAAAGTGGGCTGTTAGGTTCCATAAAATGTTTATTTTAATATTAACTGTCAATTCATGTGCTCATCCAGGCAGAGCTACTATTTCACAAGCAACAACCCTGATAATGAAGATGCTGAACGTCTGACTGAATCATCAGCTCATCATTCCAGACAACTGAATGCTGAAGTGTAGCCAGCTGGATTTTTATGGACGTGTTGCAAATAGCGGTCCAATTTCAAGATCCTGCATTAAAGAGAGTTTCTAATAAAATATGCCTCATTATTGTTTGACATCTCTCTTGCTGGAGGTTTTAAGCCAGTTCCTACCCTGACGAGGCATTTCAGGGAACGGCCTGAACTACTTCAACTGTATACTTTAACTAGAACATCATATGTTTTGGACTAAAAGGTCGATAGCATCATATGCTAATTAGCATGAGCCACTTGTCTTGACAAAAGTGCCCAGTTCTCCCCAAAGCAACAAAAGCATCTGAGGGCAACAGCTTCTCTCCAGCACGTTTAAAGGCCTCTTCAGTTGTTCCACACAGTTCAGCAAATCGCAGCTAAATGACCAACATGGTTTAAACACACGGACACGTGTTTTAAAACTGAAGAAGAAGAAACTAAACACGGTCGACGGGGAAGCGGTTAGTTCCGAGCTCAGCTGCCTGCGATCCTCAGCCACTGGGGTTAGAACGTGTAAAAACACGCTTCACACCGACTACGAAGCATCGACTGAAACTCTCCACGAAGCGCGCACTCTTTGCGTGCGGTGAGGCGCACGCGTCGGGAAGCGCTCGCGCACAGGGACGGACGGGAGCGCAGCTAATGCCATTAATGAACGGGGAGCGCGATGTGCTTAACTAACTTACCTCTGAATAATGTGTTTCTTACGGGGCCACTCGGGCCACGCTTGATGGATGGCCTTACAGAAGCCGGGTCAATTAGCCAGCCAGGACTTCCCTCCGCGCCGGCTGCGGACGGCAGCGGCGGAGCTTCCACCTCTGTCACTCGGCCTGGCTGTAATTAATGACCAGCGTGGGGCCTTCTCACCTCAGAGCGCGGCGCGCACAAACAGCCAATACGCGCGTTTGGGCCAAATTACATCCCCACTCCTCTAATCTGGCTAATTGTCAATATTATACCCAGAGGAGGAAAGAGATGGTGACGTGGTCTTCCCTGCCAACAAAACCTGTCCCACAGCATAAAAATATCAAAATGTGAAATCAGGTAACTGGAGCTTTGAAGGCGTCTGCTGATTGCCGTTTTCTGTGGCTGACGTCAAGCATCTTCAGCTGCGCAATAACTAAAGTAAAAGTCCCTCGTGCAAATAGAAAAGAAGCCAAATTGTGGAAATCATCACTTCATCGCTCATTTAAATCCAGATGAGTATTAGGCAAAGACAAGTCTTCTTGTAAGAGTATAACAACTATGTGTATTTATTATTTGTTATTCTGGTCAAAAAAAACAACAACCAAGTCTGGTGAATTTTTATCCTCAAATATCTTCATCAGAGCATTAGACATGACAAATACTAAACTAATAACTTTAGAGCTTCAATAAAGGTTTTATGGTGATGAGGAGTAGTGCTGCATGTGGGCATCATAAGTCAAACAGAATGAATATTGGATGTAACTTCTCTCATATGGCAGTTTCCTTTTAGTCCACACCTCTGGCCACAGCGCAGCTCTCTCTCTCTCTCTCTCTCTCTCTCTCTCTCTCTCTCTCTCTCTCTCTCTCTCTCTCTCTCTCTCTCTCTCTCTCTCTCTCTCCCAGGTATGTAGAGGAAGGATGGAGAAGCAGGGACAGAGATGTCATCCGTGTTCACAGAACGTGCTCCTGTCTTCTGGACAAAAGTAGCAAGCTGACAGATGAGGTTTGCGTCTGGGAGCAGGGGAGCTATGTGTTGCTGCTGCGCTGTGTGTGTGTGTGTGTGTGTGTGTGTGTGTGTGTGTGTGTGTGTGTGTGTGTGTGTGTGTGTGTGTGTGTGTGTGTTGTTTCTATGCATATGTGCATGCATGCATGTCTGAGTGTGTGTGTGTATGTGTGTGTGTGCATGTGTGTGTGCACCTATATGTGAATGTTCATGTGTGTGTATTTTGTTGGGGGTGGTCTCATGGGGCAGCTCTGTGTCTGTCCCATCTGCCACCCCACTCTACTGACACCCAGGGGAATGGCAGAAGGGGTGGGGGATTCATTTTAGAAAAAGGAATCAGGGTCCAGTGGTCTAATGGGCAACAATGCAGGTTTTACTGAGGCAAAGGACACTGACTGGGTGTGTGGAAGCCAGTCCACCAATCTATCTGACAAAACAGTGGCTACCCCTGTCAAGCACTGCCTCTGTTTGCCTAATAAGGCACGCACACCCCTAAAATTATGCCTCAGAAACGAATGGGGTGGCTGTATTTCACACGCACACACACAATACGTGCACCCGGGGCTAATGTCAGCCTAATGCATGTCCATGCTGTGGCCAGAGGGCTAATTGGGTATATAAACACAAACATATCCCCTGAGAGAGACGAGGGGAAGGGTGCATTTTGTGCTATATGCTCCCTCCATTATAAGACAATCCTGTACCTTAAACATGAAGGCCCATCAGTACTTTAGTCATATTGATAATGGAAGATGACACGGGGTTTGCTCTCACTCCGCCTGGCAGCCTGATGCCCCTTTTGTAGCCGTGCATGTGGAACAACTCGGTGGCAGGTGGCATCTCATCCTGTCTTTATTCAAACTGTGATCAGAAGATGGTGAGCGGCGCCACTGCAGCCACAGCAGCAGCAGCAGCGGCAGCAGCAACACAGTCATGTGTAAGAGCAGCATATGGCTCCTGCACCACTGGGCAGAAGGAGCACTCAGCAAGATGAATGCCGAGGTGCCAGCAACAAAGCTGACTTTAACTTGTCAAATTAACAGCATATCAAGAGAGAGAGGAGCCGCAGGAGGAGGAAGAGGCAGCCGCCTGAGCTTTTCTGACAAACGGCGCCTGATGCTGACAACGACGCCGCAGACAGACACGGTGACTCGACGCCGGGGTCAGACGACGCGCAGCGTTGGATGATGGCGTCGGCGTCGCCCGCTGTCACCAAGCAGAGCGGTTCTCGCTCTGTTTGTTCGTACGTGCATCACAGCCGCGCCGCCGCCGGGCGCCTCCCTGCCCCCTCGCCGCGTTGAGCGCTATGTTAATGGAACAGTTGCCATTTCCTGGCACAACATTAATTACCCGATCAAAACAGAGTGAGTAATTAACTGCCCTTCTTTACCAGTGCTAATTACATTAGCAGGGAAGGGCCATTTTGTGGACCCCCCCCCCCCCCCCAAAAAAAAAGAGGCAAGAAAGGAGACAGGATAAAGTGGTGACAAACAAAGACTGGAAAACAAGGCAGTGGTGAGGCACATGGCAGCGTGTGCGTGTGTTTTAGAGAGAGAAAGACAGAGGGGAGGAGGAGGAGGAAGAGGAGGAGGAGGAGGAGGCCACGTTGGAGGGAGACTCATGTGGTTCTCAATCAGGCCCCCAGAGGCTTGGTCCTTGGAGAAAAGCAGGCTTATTGGAGAGCAGAAAGATGGAGGGGGGGTGTTGTTTATCTTGACATGCTCTACTCAGTCTTTAACGCTCGCATCACAATTAAGATGCTGCGGCTCATCAGCTATGTATACAAAACAGTGTAGCGAGCCGAACAAGCACACAGGTGATGGGCACAGTCAAAAATAGACCCAGCACAAGCCGGAGACGAGCAGGCTTCACGTGTGCAGAGAACATCCTGATGCCCAGGAAAGGTAAGAGTCAGTCCTTAGAGTTCACTTCTGTTCCTGACGCACAAACATTCACTTCAATGTGATGTAGAAACCAAAACAAGGGAAAACACTGTTTTTCCTTTTTTTTCCCATTTGTTTTATTCGGAGCACAAAATATAATTACACCTTGAGATATACAAATCACATTTGCACCATTTTTTGTACCGTTTCAAAGAAAGATGGCTTTAAAAACATAATATAAAATTGCTAATATATTTTAAATAAATAAAATTAAGCAAACGTCTAAAACAAATTGCAAATGTCTTCTACTCTTTGTGTTTCTTTACTTCCATGTCCTGAGAATGAAGTTTTATCTGTGATGAGAAAAGTCGCTGAATACGAAAAGCGTGATATGGATGGATACAGTAAAACGCCCTGTTCTTCCCTGTTGAGCAGTTGTGCTTTCGTTTGCTATACTGCATAGTGACTAGAGACCTGTACTGGGTTGGCACATTTCAAATGATAGAAAAGTTATACTCATAAATTGAAACTCACTATGTGGGATGATATACTTTCAGGGCACTGGTGTGACAAAACATGCATTATAAGGAAAATGATAACGCATAAGGCTAACTAACATGTTTCCTTTACACAAGGACAATAACCTTCTTTAACCGTGAGCTTAACATCAAAATGTTACGCAGAAACTGGTTAACTCGAGACATTTCAACCCAAATCCATTCGGAGGATTAAGCAAATTAATTAGCAATTGTTGCAATAACGTCATTTCAGTAACAGTTGGAAAAAGGGCCACTTTATAAAAACATGTTTATATTATTCCCTAAACTAACTATAATAAGTTAAATTGCTTGTTCTTAAATAAATCAATATATGAATTCCTTTAGTAATAACCCTTAAGACAAAGACGTCTCCCTTGTAAAACTGACATCAGAACAAAAAATAAAGAGTCTATTTTTCTGGAATGTAAATTGTCCTCAAAAAGTCTACTACGAAAAAATCTCTCGCTAACTCACAGACAGTGTACACACATGCCGTATAAGGTGTCCACACAGACAAAACAGCATCCTGTGTTTCAGAGATGCAACATGTTTTAGGAGTTGTCCGTCGTCCGAGTGCTCTCACATGCATCCTGTGCTCCTCTGGCCTGGTTCTGGGCAGGTGTTGACAGTATCGGGTACTGCATGTGATGCTGGGCCAGAGGTCAGCACAAGGTGCTGCTGGAAGTCGAGGTGAAACTAGGACCAGTTTTCTGTTTTCTTTTTAAAAATACAGATCCTTCATTGCACACTCAGTGCTGTATAGGGTCCAGTCTCACGCTGTTTGGAGCATGGCCTGTCTATGCTTGTGGTGGAGTAATCTCCTGCCCCTGGGGTAGATGGCTGGTCTTTGGACATTTTGCTCCTGTTCGTCCACCTGGGTGAAAGGGGGACTAAGTAACCGCAGGACGCTCGGGGAGAAAAGATATATGTGGTCACTAGTGATCAATTTTCCATTCTCCCTGCCCTCACAGTGCCAAAAGGTGGGCTAATTGAAGCAGTGGTCTGGGGTAGACTGGGGTGGGTGCTTTGCTACATCGGGGGAACAACCAGGCCCGTCATCGCTGGAGAGAAAAAATATACAAAATCTATCATACTAATCAATTAGGTCTTGCATTATTGTACATCCAGCTTTTCGTCTTTCAGTCATAGCTTTGGAGGGGTTAGTAGTACGGGTTAGACTGCATTCGTGAGTTCAGACAGGGGGGTCAGATAGTGAGTCGGGTGGCTACCTCTGAAGCTGTTCCCCCCTGAAGCGGGGCAGGCAGGAGAGGGGGAACCCTGAGGCCTGAGCACAGGAGCAAAAGCACTCTTCTGTTTGGCAGCAGAAGGGAAGGAGGAGAAGGGCAAGAGGGACGATGAGGAGCTGGAGCTCCCGGGTATAGTGGGACTGGAGGGCATTACTGTGGAACAGAGGGCAAAAGTCAGTCTCAAGTCTGAGTAATCACAACCAACAGAATTTACAGGTAAAGCGCTGAAGGTCTTACTGTAGGGGGAACTCGTAGGGGAGGCGCTGCTAAAACCAGGAGAACCAGGAACTCCCAGACTGGTCATGGGAACTGTTCCATAGCCTCCAGTCATCCCACCACTGCTGCCATAGCCTGACTGCTGGGGAGTGGAGGCTGAGGGGTAGCCTCTCGGGGACAAACTGCTGGAGTTTCGAATGTAACCTGGGATACAATGCAAAATGTTGGGTCAAGTCCAGGCTTCACTAGTGGCAAAAGAGGAAGCAGGGAATATTTGATGACTCAGTTGACTCACCTTGGCTGCTTTGGCCTGGCTCCCCAATGCTAACGCCCAGCTGCGACGGGTAGGAGCCCAGGCCCATGACGCTGCCGTGGGCTGGAGAGCTGGGCAGAGCCTGCAGCTGACTGTGGGGACGGGGGACACTGTACAGGGCCTCAGCGATGTCAGCGGCGCGCTTCAGGAGCATGTCCTAGAGAAGCAGCATGGTCAGCAGTGGACTGTGACGGTTCTGATGACCCGTTTCACGTTCATTAAAAAAAAACACTAGATATTGCTCTGTTTACCTGATTACTGTGGGGATTTCCATACAGAGCCTCCACAAGGTCTGCTGCTCTTTTCAAAAGGATCTCCTGCAAAGACAGACATTTATCGTCATGAGATCTTGTGGTTGGTGGGCGCTCTTGGAAAGGTGATTTGTTCAGGAGTCGCTCACCTTGGCTAGTTTCTCTGGGTCACCAGGATGTCGAGGAATGACCTTCTGAAGACGTTGGAAACCATAATCTATAGTTGGTTCATTAAGGGCTAAAAACAAAAGAAGCACGTCAAAGCTGAGTCACATTCAATGAAAACCTTAAACTGAGAACAAACCAGAAATCGGCTGGAAAAGACAAAGCACCTGTGTAGATGAAGCGCCCAGGAGCCCCTTTGCAGAACTGTTTGGACTTATAAGACAGTGTGACCTCCACGACCCCAGGGATGTGCCGAGGAGGCGTCTGGACACGGATAGCGTGCGGCGTGATCAGCTGAGGACGCAGCGCGAGAGAACAGATGAATGTCTACACCGAGAAGATTCATCTTTGTCCAGTGACTATAAATCATTTAAACGATGGGACGAGCCATATGCTCTGCTGTTTATATGTGTATTGCATACTGTATATCATTTCAAAATGTAGTTTGGACTGTCCCCTCATTAGTGAGACGAAGATGAGCCCTACCTCACTCCACACCAGCATGCTGCCAAACACCACCTGCAGCCCGTCAAAGAAATTCTCCCCAATGACAATGACCATGGCCCCACCGGTGGTCCAGCCCTCGCTGGGACTGATGGCTTTGATACAGGGAGTAGCTAGACAGGGCAGCAGAGCCAGGGCAGCCTTTAAGTACAGCTCTCGGGGAAAGTAACACATTCTTAAATCACGCACATGCGACGCGTGACCTGGGTCTCACCATACTCCATGGTGTTCTCCACGGACTCGCCCGGCTCCAGCCTGCGAGCCCGGCGCCCGTGTTTGGAGTTGTTGTGGACGAACATGTTGTCGGACACGGCTAAGACGTGGCCGTCCACGCTCACGGTGCTGGACAGGACCACCTGAACGGGACGACAAGAGCCGAGAGGAAGATACATGAGCGTCGGCGCGCGGCTCGGACAGCGCGCTGCGAGTCTCAATCTCTGGTTACAGCAGCCGAGTCCCTGAGCAACAATCTGTTTCAGCGCACAGGTGATGGTAATATTTCTTAATAGGTAATGTGACGTCTCTGGGATTTTCATATGTTTGAATTCTGGGGATGACATTTCTCATACACCCCTCCACTCCTCCATCAGGCCTCCATATGGCCACTCCGCTGCCTCTTGCCTAACTTTGTGATTCATATACCATGCAGCAGGCTCATCGTTGTCTCCTACTGATCCTTCAATGACACCAAACATATGGACCAAATCTCCCATTTTAGACGGCTGTTAAAGTACTGCATGATATATAGTGGCCCTAATTTGATTTTCTGGCGTCAGCATGAGTGTGTCCCCTTCCACATCTGCCTCACATGGATGACACAGATATAATTAATGAGAGGATACTTGTAGGTTTTTCCCTTTGGATATTTATGAGACTCAATGCTATTTCAGTTAGGGACAACACGTTAAATATATATTAATCAATTTTTGAGAGTTAGAGAGAATAGGAAAAATAGCAAAGCTCATTTTATCGTAACTGTAAGCTGTAATGAGTGAACATTTAAATACATACGTTTAAGGAAAGCTGAAATAAAACTATTCGTTCCCTTTGAAATAAACACATGGCAGTAATTTTACAGGTAATAGAACATAAGAAAGAAAGGGAGAAAAAGCATGTGTGCTATACGTGGTGGAGGGAAAGGGGAACCTAAAGGAAAATAACTGTAAATTATCGATCAAGCAGCAGACTCCTGTCCAGCTCTGATCACCTTTTAACCCAGAGATGAGAGTCTTGGAGCGCTTGTGCGCTCATAACTTCTCAGCATGTGTCACGTCGCAGGAGTTAAAGCAAACACCGGTGGAAGACAGAGGGAGCATGAAGAAGAGGGAAGGACAGAGGGTTGGAGAGGGAGAAGGAGAATGCCAGACGAGGGCTGCCGGTGCTGAAAGACGGCAGAGGAAGTGAGGCGCGAGTGTCCCATGTGACCACTTCCTGGGTCACGGAGCATGACCCCCTCCATCTGGAAACAATCAGTCAATTCTTGACAACTTCCTGAAACACCTCAACCTATTTCCTGCACTCTGGCACCCCGAAAACCAAGTCTCCCACACATCTCGCTCCTTTCATTTGTCTTTCCATCTGTCCAACTCCTTATTGATTTTAACTTTCACCTTTATCTCCCTCCTCTCAATCTGGCGAAGGAAAAACTTTACTTTGAGAGAGCTGGTGACCTGCACTCTGTTTAGAACGCACAAAATCAGCTATTCAGTTATTCTGTTGGGTAAACCACTGCAGGGCTATGTTTGTGGATGGATTGCTGCTTTTTACTAACTGGGTTCATTGGTTTATTAGAATGCTGGTTTCCATATTCATCCTCTTTCCGTCTGCTGACACGCAAGCACGCGCATGCATTTTCTTCCCAAACGTTTCGTACCTGAAATCTCCTCATGTCCCTCGGGTTTCCCGCCGTCTTTAGACAATTCTGGTTGCATTTCAGGAAGAATTTCAAAAAGAACCTGTACAAAAAAAAGAGAACACATGTTTACACATCACCAACTAAGAATTGTGTGTACAATTATTTTCAATAGTAGTCAATAGTCAGCTAGCAGTCAAAGGAGACTAATTATTTTTCAGAAACAGGACGTGTATGTGGACGGTGTGCATGTGTTGTTGAACATCTACGAGATTACAGCTCTGACATCAACCGCAGCTGTTTAGCTTCGCATTAAAGCCCCTGCTATTACACTTTAAATCAAGTGATAGAATATGAAGCACAGTCCAGTGAAAGGCACTGCTGAGTTTCAAAGTAAACTGGAGACAGTGATGTATGCCAGGGGACTCAGGGGACTGTGGTATCCCACAATGCTGTATTTGAACCCCCACATGGGAATGAAGAGGGAAATGAAGTAGAGACAACTACAGAGAAAGTGAAATGAGGAGGTGGAAAGAGGAAGGTAGTGACAGAGGCACCGACGCCGGTATGGACATGAATTTTGTTTTCAAGTATATGTGTCTCATTATGTATGTGAGCTTACTTTGAGAGTGACTGTGAAGACAGAGAGGAGGAGACATAGAGACACAGAGAGAGGGGTGCTGATAGCCTCTGCTACACCAAAGGAAACCCGAGAGAAAGGTGGAATAAATAGGAGAAACCAAGACTACGGAGAGAGACTCCAAATCCCAGGTGTGCACAGCTTGGCAACACGGCCCGCTGCCATGGCAACGCAGCTCTGCCGCAATCCCAAAGTCCCCATGCTGAGAGGCAAAGACAGCGATGGGAAAGAGAAGGCAACAACAAGAACACATTCCATCACTGAAACACAGCGAGAAAAGGGGGGGAGCGAAAGAAGGAGAGGAAGAAAGAGACTTGACGAGGTGAGACGCACGATGGTACAGTATATAAGGAGGACAGGTGCAGACAAGACTCAGAAGATGCACAGAACGCTGGGAGGGGAACAACTGCAAGACGTATGAGCGGTGGAGCCAGATGTCGCTTGGTTTCCCAGCGAACGCGCCTCTGCCTTGCCTGTGAGAAGCACATCCATTAATGCTCCAATTAAGCAAACAACAACAGAGCAGGGGAAAAATGCAGGCGGCGGTTCTGGGCTGGACGGGCAGCTTCAATCCCACCCACACTGTGCTCTCCGCAAATATAAGTCATCTTAATGGAGAGCAGTTGTTTGGAGAGGAACTTCATATTGGCCTTGCAGCCGTGAACCCTCCCATCGAATACTAATCTCTCCCTCATTCCGTCGGCTCTCGGTCCCCATTCCTCCATCAGTGGCTCCGGCTTTTTCCCTCGCAAACAGGGCCTGGCTTGAAACTGGCTCTCGGTTCCAACAGTGTGTCCAATATTTCTTGATTTGAGCTATTTCATCGGAGGACAATCAATATTGTTGTTGGCAGACGGTAGTTATAAATTATCAGCGAGAGCCCAGACCCCCAACCTTAAAGCTCCACCGGACTTCAGTTTAGGGTGGAAACATGTAAAAAGAACATCTGCAACTCCCCCACTTCCTTCTGCCATTTCTTTTCACACTGATGTCTGACTGTGTCGCCCTTTGTTATAGATGTCTTTTGGACGCTATGACAAAAGATTAACAGATTAAAAATCACTGCATAAAGATTGGGTTGAATGTGAACAGTGGCTTAGAGTTTCATTTCACTGTGAGGACTGTCGATCCCACGTATGAGTGTAGGTCATAACAGGACATTTCTACCCTGTTTCTAACTGAGTGCATGGTCTGACTAAAGTTCATCTGACAAGCATTCATCACACATTTGACTGACTCATATGATAAATCTGTATGACGACGAGGCCTCAGCAAAATCACAAGTCTAATTGAGAGGTTGTCTACATCCATCTCGGTCTTTGTGTATTTTCTGAGGGTTCTTGACCTTGTTTGTTGACTTCTTCTCATCATTGTCTGTTTGTATGACACCAGATGCCTCACACACACACACACACACACACACACACACACACACACACACACACACACACACACACACACACACACACACACACACACACACACACACACACACACACACACACAAAAGCACGCTTTCACATGCACACGTGCACACTTTAATACACTGACACCCCCGTTTGCCTCCCTCCCAAAAACTCATTGAGTCAACTTTTCACCCCCCTCAGTTCGGACGCACACAGCTGCAAATGCTGAAATTAAAGCGAGACATTGACGCATATATTAGCATGCATTAGCCGCTTCCCCCTGCCCACTTAACATGCAAATCTCCCAGTCCCGTCGCCTCGCACCTTCTGCCACACATTCATTTGCCGAATTATAATTAGACTAATCTTGCATAATTAATAAGAAGTCGAGGACCCTCTGTTTTTTATCCCCTCCTCTATTGTGGTTGCAAAAGTTTAATATTGCTGTTGTTTGTTTTTGTTTGGGTAATGTAATACACCCACACGCCTCCCCATCCACAGGGAAGAGCTGTGGAGAACATGCAAAGAACTGGAGGTGATCCTCATGTCATGGGCGAATTTCAGAGAAAGGCTATTTTCAAAGAATTGTGTTAGCTTTATTGTGAGCTTTTTATCATTACATATATTTACACATTATTCCATCAAGCAGATGTAAATTAGGGAATGTTTGACTAAAAGTAAATGCCGCACAGCAAGTAAAGCTGAAGTGAAGCATGAATTAGATCTGAAACTGCAGCAGACAATGGTTCGTTTACTTTTTATTTCCTAACAGGGACCATTTGTTCTACATTATCCTCCTAGTCTCTTTCTATGTACGACCTTCGGGTTCTCACCATTGTTCCATATTAACCCCACTTTTAAAAGTTACTACCATATAAATAAGTGTCACATACTGTAGTCAGAGGTGGTCAGTACTGAAAATCAAGTTTTATCTTCTGCAGCATCTACCCTCCACAGACACACTTAACACAGGAAACACAAACAAAACAGAGACCTAAGTCTTAAACCTTGGGATCATTTTCCACTGTGGCACCACAGGGAGTCTGTTTTTTTTCTGTCTTCACTTCTGCATCTCCGTCAAGGCCTCCGCTCCTTTCTGTTTGCATCTGCTTCGGTTCCCAAGGCTAAGTCCTGGCCCCAGCACATGGCAGGCATGCCAGTAACTAAAACTATCCCAGTGACTAACAAGCAAGTCAACAAGTCAAACTGTGGATGCTCAGCTTGAGGCATCTGTTACATGTAGGTGTTAGCCATTACGCTTTACATATGGATCTAATCAGGCAATGAGCACCTAAGCCGCACAGGACCTCTAACAAAAATTTTCATAGGCATTCATCAGCGCTAATCACTGTTGACATAAACTGCCTTTTCACACAGACATAAAACACATCGCCCCCTGTGCTCATTGTAAATGACGTTTTACTGGTGGCACAAGCTCTTGAAGCATGTGATCCAAGTGATCCAAGCGTCTCTGCAGTACATCCTCTCTCATCTCTTTGGATCAGACTTCAGTTATGGGTAAGTTTAACAAAAAAAACACATGCTTTAGCAGGAAAGTGTCACTTTTTACGAAAGACGTGGAGACCGGTGCTAAAAGAAAGGAGCTGACCGTTTTTGTTTTTGAGATCAACCACTCCATAACTCTCAGTTAAGGGCTGCAAAAAATACAACAATACTGCACAAAGACTGAGAAGAGAAGAGACAGAGGAAGAAAGGGAGAATGTTGATGTCCTGTATTCTGGGCCATCACTCATCAGACATCCCCTCCATCACCCCACCGCCACCCTGGAAAAACAAAACAGTGTCCTGACATGGTGGTGGAGGGGAGGCCAGGGAGGGAGGGAGGAAAATTAGGAAACCAGATGTGAAGCATTAAAACATACTGACATGCTGAGGGCCTTCCTCTGCCACACTCACACACGGAGAGCACTAATTCATACAGCAGGCCCAGATACATGAACACATGCATGCTCATGTCACACACAGGCTGTACAAACCACACACGCATGCATGAGTTCACAGGAAAATATGCAAAGACAAACACTGACTTGCAACCGTGTGTGAAAGAAATGCCTCAAAAACAAATGTTGAAAAGTCATAATAATAAATGTACTTAATAAAATATGTTGAGTAAAAAAAACAACGGCCAGAATTTGGCTAAACCAGTGTTAACCTAGAAAGATTCTCACCAAGACACATATCAACAGATGGGTCGTCATGCATCAGCGTATGGATATGCATCCAATTAGTACATGTACTCAGGCGGAGGATGGCTGAGCTGGCAGGACGGAGGTGTTTTGTTTTCCTGTGTGTGTTCGGGGGATGGAGCGGGGAGGTAAGGGTAGTAATAAATACCCCTGGACCCAGGTCCCCTGGCAGACTGGAAGCTAGACTGGTCACCAGGGTTAACACCCGGGGCACATGACCTTTGACACTGCTAATGGGGCACAGAAAACCCTCCACGAACTGATACCCCCTCTGTCGCATACCACCACAGGACCTTTCACACTGGTCCTCCCAGTCCAGCACTGCACCCCACCCTCTGCCTTCCTCTTAAAACATACAGGGATATCACTGGCATCAGCTTTATTCACTCTTTACTGGCACAGCAAACACCAGGCCATGATAATCTTTCCTCACGTTTTGCTAAAGCAACTAAATGAACCTGCTTTTAATATGACATGAAAAATGTGCCAGTATAAGTGATAAAAGGTGGAACTGGGCACCAGCTTCAAATATTAGCCTTTTTTAATCAACTACATCTGATCATTTTACCTACAACTCTTCATATTATATTGTTGTCTGCTTGAATGTTCTTCAACTCAAGTTATTGATCAGCAGCAAGCGAAATCACTGAGTAAATCCCGTCCCCGTCTCACCCAGACTGCGAGCACATGGAGGAACATTAGCTTTTTATAAATCAGCCTGTTGAATTGGCTGAACCCTTCTTAGTCTCTCCTTCATTGCCTCCCAGGCTGGCTTCACCTCTGCAACCTCAGCCAAGGCCTATCCCACCTCTAAACCTGAGAACTGTGACAAAGCCAAACACTGAAACCACTAGTGCTGATTTATAGAGCTTGGTAGTGCTGTAAAACCTTCAGACTCGCCACTGCAAAAGTGGCTGAGGCACGGCAGAGATGAGAGGGGAAGGGCTGCTGGAACGCAGAGAGTTGAATGATGAGAAGGGTAAACAAGTGGCACTTGAGTGTTTGAGCAGGGTTTCTCCACGTGTTCTACTGCCTAACCCCTCCGTAGCCGCTAAATGTGCAATTCAACCATCTTCAACGAATTAATGTTTCCGTCTCCTAAACTTAGCCAAAGCATAGATTGCATACAAAGCTTGGCCACATGGGAGTGTGGCCAGCCTGCCAAATAGATGGATATGGAGAGATATTCAGAGCCTAGAGAACATGAATTCACAACCAGAACAGGGAATAGAAGTCCCATCAGCGGCCTGACCTCTCCCAGCATGCTTGGTGTGTCCTGAGGGACAAGGATTCAAAATATACTCTCTTAACTGTCAGATGGAGGCGCGGAGCACTCTCTACAGCTGAATAGATTTCAAACATACCAAATGGTCATCTGAAATAAACACTAATCTTGCTTTGATGATAACTTTTCAATCAATTAGCAATCACTCATCATTTATCAATAAATGTATATCAAAGCTCGACCTGGACCTTCCTTAGATAGGAACAATGAATCTGGGATGGATGCCACAGAGCGGGAGAGGAGAGGAAGGAGAAGCAACAACAGAAGGAGAAGAGATGTCTTCTTAATTAGCCAGTAATGATAAGATCTGACAAACAACATCTGTTTCCAGAAAGAGAGAGGAGACGGGGGGGAGTAAAGAGGGAGAGGGAAAGATAGGGTGGGAGAGATGAGAAAGCGGGAGCGAGGAGTGGCTGAGAAACCTGTGAAGCTTAGACAACAGGGACCTGCTTGTAGGAAAGTAAAGGGGGAGTGGAGGGGATGTATAAGGGAGGGAATGCTGTGTAGCGTGACACAATAGGAGAACGGAGGATGAGAAGTATAGCAGAAGTGTGAGAAAGACAGACAGGAGGAAGAAATCTGACAGGGTTAGGGGAGTCGAAGAGCCAGGACGAATATGACAGACGGACAGAGAGGGAGGAAAACAGATCAGAACGAGAGAAAGGGAGGAAGATAGACAGACACCGAGAAGGTGAGCGGGATAATTGTGCTGGAAGGAGGGAGAAGAAAGAAGGAACGTGTGAAGAGACGGGAATGGAATCGCTGAGAGGTCCAGGGCGTTGTAATTTACTGTCCGTGGCTAATACACAGCAAATGTGTGGAGCCAAGAACTGGGAGACTGGAATGGGAGCCGGGTTGTTGGGAGGGCTGAGCGGAGGGCACGCACACTGTTGGCTCTCTCAGCATGCATGCTGGGAGCCTGTCAGCAGGCACATCACCCCCTGCCCTCAGTCCTGACAGATTCATCAGGACCATTACACACGCGCACCCAGACGCACACACATCCAAACCACAGTCGCTAAACTGTTGTTCCTCTTTTATGTCAAATTATATTTTCATCCATGACGACGGAAAGCACAACATCTGTTGCATGAATGAATCAGACAGCAATAGACAAAGCGTCAGCGTTAGCATACCGTTTGCAGGGGTTTGCTAGTTGTTGATCTATTATAAGAAAATCAACACAATGTTCTAGCCAGGCCGCTGTATTTATGGGCTGTGTAGCCTCGAGTGAATACCAGCGGATATTCTTAATCAACCTTTATTCAACAAAATACCACAGACATGTAAATATTAGTGTTAGTAAATGTTTTCAAGAAGTGAGACATGGCCACATTTTGAGAAATCTAACTCCTGGGAGAAATGCTCTATAGGATTTCCAGATTGCAGATAAACAGACAAACAAACAAACACTGTGGCTTGTGGGGCCGTCCAGCACCAGGGGGCATTGTTAAGTCATTAGTGAAATTTAAGACCTTAACGGAGGAGAAGGACCAAACCCAGCCCCACCCACAGGGACAGCGTCCGGCCAAAGAAAACAGCCCTTGTTCCTAAATACCACTGCTAACTGGCCTCTGACTCCACACCCTCCCCCGCACGCGCACACACACACACACACACACACACACACACACACACACACACACACACACACACACACACACACGATTCTGATTACACTGATATAAAATCCCCTCACAAAATAAAAGGCAACCACAGAACTTTCACATGAAAAATAAACCCACAGATCGGGAAATCCAGACTCACGCACACAAAGCCACACCCCACTTGCACGCTTGTGATGTGGAGTAGCTCTAAATCACACTAATCTGCCCCCTTCTGATCTTCTGAGTGCCCCTACTTAATCTCTACACCGCTCGACCAAAGGTGAACCTTATTAGTGGCCAGACAAATAGGAGGGTTTGCCCCAGCTACTTTAGGAGTGCGAGGCCTTTCACAGTGCCGTTGAGCTGCAACTCCAAAGTTCTGTTTTCCCCCATCCTCCCGGCATCCCGTCTGCTCTAAGGGTCCCCCCGCTGCTCCTGCACATTAGCCCATTGGTAGTCTATTCCTGTTTCCTCTCAAAACATTTCTGTGCTGCTCTCTGTTTCCGACCTACCCCCATCTGTAGGTTCTCAAAGAAAACAAACCAGGCCTACAGCTTGTGTCAGGGTTCAAGCCACAGCAGCCAACGCTGGCTGAAGCAGAGCAAAGGTGACCAAACACAAACTCGGCTCATAACCTACCACTCATTATACACTTCCTGTGAACACTGGAGTCCAGGATCGTCCCAGTTCATGTACGACCACATCTCGCGAAGCTTGAGCTTACACCGAGGGTCCCTGAACTCATTTAAACAAGTCCAACTCTGAGTGAGCCTTTCACTGTCTGAAGCAGTACCTGTCAGTGAATTTGATATTCTAGACACTGTGTGGACTCTTGCTGTCTATCTTTGTGTCATTCTCCCTCTTGTATTGCCCCAAGGGAAGTGCTATCCCCATGGTCCTGTGCCAGCTGCTCAGTGGTCCAGCCTGTGTGCTGCTCCGCAGTGTGAGGCGGTGTGCACTGGAGCCTCAGGGCCCTGTCGCCACGCTGCCTGGGCCCCTGCCTGAGGGGCTTGCTGACAGGGGGTCTGGAGGGACTGGACAGTCCTGGCCCACCAGGGAAAGACCTGTGACAGTAGACTGAGGGGACCAGCGCCTCTGACTTTGTCTCTGCACATTTGACAGACAGGTAATTTATGCAGACACATATTCATATCTGGATCACTGTAATGTGGGTGATTGTGGATGATCAGTAGCTCAGAGAGCAGGGTGACTTTTCTCACACTGATATAACATGTAAAAAAGTTTCTGACTGACAGCTACTTACTTCGGACATGCAGGGTATGCAGGCTATATTAAACTCCATGTAACATGTTTCATATTATTGTAAATCTGGTCAAATATGTGCTCTTCATTCTGACCACACAGACAAAGCAGTGCAGCAGGAGAACACCACATGGTAACATGCGGTTCATTCTTATGTACTATTAAACCTAGTGAAAGTTTGTACGATGTCTGTATATTTTGCCATAAATATACAGCAGCATTTAAAGTGGAGGCAGATCACAAACTAACCAAAACCTCCTCCACATCCTCTGCAAGCTGAATGACAGAGGAAGGGAGTAACCCCCAACTCTTGTCATTATGGACCATTTTACAACTTTCATGTCTTATTTCTTATTTTTAACTTTTATGTCCTTATTTATTATTTCACACTGAAATAAATTAAAAGAAAAACATATAAATTCAAGTGTTTCGACTAGTAATATCAAGGCCTGCAGAAAGGTGTAAGTGAACTGGGATGTCTGGGTGTTTCAGAAACCCTTCAGAAACCATCTCAAAACACACAGAGGTGAGCAGCTTTACTACATATTAGCATCAACAAAGGCAGCTATGCGTTACGAATGAGAGCCTTTCACTAGGACTATGAGAAACAATCCTCTAAAATGACATTGTTGTCTCACACAGAACTCTGTGTGCATATATGATGGCCTAGCAGGGTGACTTGGCGGCAAAACCTAAGTATGCATCTGGGAAAGGAGAGGAATTCGACCCATGACACAGTCCAAAAAATGTTGCTGCATTTATTCTTTGGCTGATAGTTTAATGTTCTTTTCCCAAAGTCTTGCAGTTTCTATTTTTTTTCTCATTGACACTGAAGAATGAGGAGCCTGGGCTTCCCCACCATTAGCGGAGCGTCGAGCGACTGGCTGCCCTGCAGTAGGAACAGGTACAGTACGCTGCGGTACAAGAACATGGCTCAGCAATCAAGGCGGGAAGTGGCTCACGTTATCGTATACCATACATGTGTTTAAGATTAAGAGCTACAAGCAGGTAACATGACGAACATGGAAAATAAAGGTGAGAGTGCTGCGTTCAGCGTGAATAGATTAGTGTCAAATCTTTCAAAGATGAATCACAGAAAACCATATGAACACAGGAAGAGGTGGTGTTTGAATTATCATCAGATGAAGAAAATAATAAACACTTAACTGGTCGATTTTGTAATTGAGCTGAAACTGAAGCAGGCTGCTGCACACGGCCCTAAATAGCTGAAAACAGACCTGTGGTACATGCACATGACTGGAACCACAGCTAAAAACGGATCAATACATCCCACCACCTGAGATTAAGAGTAATGGATTCCTCTTTGAGCTGAGCATCTCCAGTCAAGCCTCTGCACTGGCTTGACTGGACAAGCCAGTGCCAATAACTACACATTATTTTATATGGACAATTATAAACTCAAAGCAAAATGTTGTGTGTTTCAAATAAAAGGAAAGAAAGAATAAAAGTGTTACTTTTGCATTCCAGATTAAAAAGTAGTTTTTTTTAGTATTGAAAAATTAAAGTCTAATATTTAAGAGTATGTGCATCTTGTTGAGTTCTTTTTGAGTTTGGGGGAGGGAAGAGCCACATCGACAACATTGGAAAATTCCCATTGATTATTCTTCTTTTCTCTGAGCACTGGCTTGTTAAAAAAGACCCCTCTTGGAAACACAATCAATTAGTGAGATAGTGCTTGCCATTGATCATCCTCCTCCACCTCACAAGGTTCATGCCTTACGATGGACCCCTCCACAACACACGTCTTATGGCCATCTATTGATCTCAGCTTCTTAGCCAAATATAAAAGCATGCACTCACCCCTCTCATTCAAATCACACAGCCCAATACTAACACTGACATCTGCTTGTCTCCATTGTAAACCTCTGGTTCACTCATAAATACAGAGGCCAGCTTTGGCCCAGAACCAATATAGTTTCTCAAAGGTCAAAGGTCAGCATGGTAATAATGCCTCTAATAACATTTCTGCCTCAGTTAATACTGATAACTTCTTAGAGCTGAATGCTGAAAACAACAATTGGTCAAAATACCAGAAACAATATAACATTTTTTGATTGAGCAATTACATTTCTTGACATAAAAACTACTACTTATTATTATTATTGTCATCCTTTTTTAATAATTTTCCCTTACAATAAACTAACCTAACGAAGGAGGATGACCAAACCCAAACCTAATGTGTTGCAGTACTGTATCCACATATCAGTAAAAAGAAATAGTGAAATATTCGGAGTCTGAGGAAGCAAAGATTAATGGTGATGAGGCCACAGGAATCGATCATTTAACCAATCAGTGAACAAGCCAGTCCATCAGTCAAACATAATTGGCACTCTCCAAATAGAGAAGTCACATCCCAACATTACTGAGTGTAACAGTTCACCAAGTTGAGATTCGATGATTGTAGAACTATTAGACACAGCAGGCACCAGGGCACTAGATAATTCTGTCCCATATGCAACTTAAGAGTCATCTCTTTGTCAACGACTGCCCTTGGCCTCTTCATCCCTTGGTCCCCCCCACCCTCTATCCCTTCACCCCTCTCTATGGATCAGCTGTGATCTCCTCTCTTTCCTTTCACTCAAATCAGGATTAGGGAAAGGGGAGGAGGAGGAGGGTGCAGCAGCAGGAGAAGGGAGAGAGAAAACTGAAACAATATGGAAAGGAGATTAGAAAAGAGGGGGTTTGGGCCGTTTGGGGAATTGCTAACTCCCTTGTGCTTGGGTAGGTGTCCTAATGACACTGCCTAATTATGGCAAAATTAGACAGGCTAAAGGGAAGGAGGGGGTGGATGTGGTGGAGGAGATGGTAACGTGAAGGAAAAAGAAGTGAAGCAAGGGAATTAAGCATTAAGTAAAGAAAAAGTAAGTGTAAAGTAGGCACAACGAGAAGGCTGCACAGAAAAAATGGTGGGAGGAATGGAGTGTGGAGAAAAAGAGTGAAGCAGGAAGAAAAGGCTAAAAAGCAGTGGATGGCGAAAGGAGAGCAAGGGGCCCAGCACACTGCATGTTAATTGGAGAACAGGTGTTAGGGCTGTGAGCAGGAGGCTGATTACTAGAGCCACAGAAACAGACTGTCTCCTCCACACATACCCAAACAGACACACACACACACACACACACACACACACACACACACACACACACACACACACACACACACACACACACACACATCCATAAAGACACACAGGCAGCAGCAAGCACACACACACACACAAATACACATACACACATGAATAATTTAAAACCCAAGCAGTGACTCGGGGGGAAAAAGGTCAAAGTAAGGGTCACAAAGACACATAGACAATTTCACATACATCCATACACATACATAATAACAGCTCCTCACACACATAACGCAGACAAAGAAATAGGTCCATTTTGGACAAATGGACCTAGCGAATGCCTGCTAAAACACACACACACACACACACACACACACACACACACACATACACACACACACACACACACACACACACTTGTCAATCTTTGTACTTTGTTTTTCCAGTGTGTAACGCACATGCGTGAAGTCAAATGAGAAAGTGTGCATAAGATGGGATAAGAGGGCGTAGGGCCCAGTTAAATTCCACTGGCTTATCAGAAATTAGCTGGCTGCTAATGGGACGCTCCCAGAGGACAGGATTTTGCAGGCCAGTCAAGTGGGAGAAGTCCCCATCAGGATGGGATATGCCCAGTGCGATTAGAGAGTACAGTAGGTCAATGATTCAATTTAAATCAGTCCTCACAGCTGCACACTGGCCTGCTCACACACGTGCATACATAAAGATATAGGCTCTCCCCTCACCATGATGCCATCAAGTAACAAACACACATGTCAGGGCTTTACCATGCTAGTAGGAAGCATAAAAAGGCTGAAAAACGAGCTATTGGAAGAGTAATGTGCAATAGTCAACGAGAAAAGCAGCTGCTCCAAAGGGATTCTGGGAAAATTCAAAAGACAACAACAAGATTTTTCCGTTCTATGAAAACTATCTTCAGCAGAGATCCTCTGAGACACACTGTCAACAGCCAGCCAGCTTGAACTGAAGAGGGGAAAGAAAAGGGTCCTTGACATATATGAAGTGAGTGTTATCTCGAAAGACAATTGTAGGGAGCAGAGGAGGAAGGAGAGAGGAGGGATCGAAGGAGGGAGAGCTGATGAAAGTTGTGTCCGTGACATCACGGAGAAAGCATTTCACATGCGCTCTGCTTATGAGCATTCATCACGTGCGGCGATGCCAGGCAGATAGCGCAAGAACTTCAAAATCCCACGGACGTGAAGGCCCCTCACGCACGCCGATTACAGCGGCGGCCGTACACCTTTAAGCCCGATAACTGGCTGTCAGGGTGAACATTTACTACATGTGTGAGCCTGTCTGCTGGCATGAAAGATTCACATGCTTCGGATAAAAGGACGTCTACGCTTTTGGCAGGTTTCAGGTGCAACGGCGGCTGTTGAACATAATGAGTGACCGAACTGAAACAGATCCCAGCAGGCTGGAGATAGATCAACAGACAAACAGAGAGCCGAAGGGAGAGGAACACATGGGAGGCAGACATGGACACAGATGCTCAGCACTGTATGTTACAGCCCGTTTAAAGCGGTAGGCAGAACCACTGACAACCAGCTACACTTGTTGTAAACCACTAAGCTTATTCTTTAATGTGATTGTAATATACAGATTATTATTAATTTGAAAAGGATGTAAAGAAACATCAAAGCAGTTTCCCACTTCAGTCCACTGCTTGATTTGGATCATAGCTCCGGGCTTTTCACACCATTTGATCCTCCTTTGTCACTGTGTGTATATGCATTCATACAAAGAAAGGGCAAAGTCAACATCTTGTGTGAAGTGGTGCTTGTTTGGAGCGGTGGCGAGCTCATTACCTGTCGATGATGACTGGGTCGGAGGGGGTCTCGTTTCGGTTGCCACAACTTTTCTTCTCGCAGCAGCGGCTGAGTGGACGGTTGGGGAGACAGAAAACAGGAAGGAGTCAAGAAAAAGAGAACTAATTAAACAGGAGGAGCTACCGTTTGTCTGGCCCGTCCCTGTGTACGGGCCCAGACGACTCTGCCCCGCAATCGGCCAGGATCCAGGAGCAAACAAAGAAGGCATGAGAGGGGAGGGGAAGGATAGACAAAAGAAGAAAAGAGAGGAAGAAAAGGTACAACAACACACCCTACAAACAGTGAGAGACCATTCAAAACTGAAAAGCCAGCCGGGCAATCTGTCACATTGATTTCGAAATCAAACTCAACCCCCACGCAGCCTCACTGAGCACACACCGGCTCACAACATCCTACCATTCGTCAGCAGTCCTGTCCGAGGAGCCTGCTGGCTACCGGCCCCCTCCCCAAAGTCCCCTTCGCTGCATAACAAAAGTGCCCCCACCCCTAACCATCTGCCACCCCTGCACCTCGCCTCACCCCTCGTGTCCCAGCTTGGCCCTGCCCTGCCCCCCTCCGCCCCCCTGTCAGACGGCCTCACTCCCCAGCTGTGATGCTTGCCCTCTACTTCTTCGGCTCTGTTATTAGCCAGCTGTGAGTCACATTCGGGCATCTGCTGGCTACACAATGGCAAAGCCCACTCTGTCTTAGCCCCTCTCTCCATGTCCCAGCCCCCTGTCCTTCCCACTGCTGCCCTCCAATGCTGGGTCACTGCCCCACTTCCAGACCACTCTCTTCAGCTTCTCCACAACCCCTAACTTCACCCGTATCCGCCCAGTAATAACTAAAAGCTTCTGGTCCATAATCCCTGTCCAACACACCGTGTCTGGGCTAAAGAGGCGCACAAGGTGCCGCCACGAAGAGGGAGAAAAAGCAACTGGAGGAAGAAACTAGACTTGGCCAGAGACAAATTGCTTTAGAGCGGAGCTCAGCCCGGGCTCACCCAAGTAACATGGATGATGACAGACAGGCTAGACGTACACCACAGTCTGCCTTCCAAAACATTTGAAACCAGACAATGGTCCCAAAACCACATTTCAACTTGACTGAAACCAAACAGATTTAAGGAAAGTGAAGGATGTTTTGATTTGGTCCCTGTGGATAGAGGTGTTAGTTACTGAAGCCCATGTGTCTCTGTACAGCACTCACCTGCACATCACCTCGTGTGTGAGCAGAACTCTGCACATTTCCGGATTCTTGTTCTGTCCCTCATATGATATGGGCTGGGAGGAGGAAACGAGAGGCCACGAGACGGCTTTAGTTTCAGGAAGAAGTTCAACTATTGTTTATGAAGCTGAAGATTACAAACCTGTTTGGTGACGGAGTCAATAAGTCGCGCGTAAAGATCTTGTTCCGTACGAACGCCTGCGAAATAAAAAAAAACAAACAACTTTTTCACAACAATGTAGTAGTTTTCCAAAGAAACTGAATCTCCTCAGTTTTATTAAATGGAAAGTAGGAGAAGAAAAAAGATGAAGCAAACTAGACCCTTTCATTGTGCAGATGACCTGCAGCTCACTAAACAACAATAAATTAGGCAGTGATTAGGTTTATACTAGTACAAAAAAAATATTCCACAACCAACTCAATAATTGGCTCTAACCAAACAGCTTTACTGACGTGAACTGAGTACAGATTTACGTTATATGTCCTTCCCAAAGTCTGAACAAAAAAAGCATTAAACTCTGTCCAGCCAACATGGAGGAATAAGATTGGCACGCAGTTTATATTTTCTCTCTGATGGTTTCTGAGGGGATTGAGAGTTTTTGATCTTTGATGATTATTAGTCATGTTCTGCAACGAGGTCAAAATTTACAACCTGACTCTCATGATTTGTCAAGCAGTGCTTCTCGTGGTTATTTCGCCACTGACTTCTGATTTATGCTCAAATTTAGTTGACAGATGGCGGATTAATTATATATCCACTAATTTATTTGCTAAAGGGATTTATCTGAAGAGCAAACGTCTTTAAACATTGTGTGTTCCTTTGTAATCAGATGTGTTTCCATGCAAGATTTCCAGAAACACCTGAACCTCTGGATGCTTCCAAAGCTCCAATGGAAATCACGTTAAAAAGGGAAACGACATGTAATGAATTGCTTCTTGAGAGAAGAGCACAAGGTTCTTTTTAAGGAGACTTTGGAGAGTGTTGCTTTTAAAATGTGTTCCTCTCATCAAAGTCTCAATTGAGATGCCTTTGATATCGCTTGGGGGAAGAAGATGAGAGGAGGGAATGTAGCGGAAATGCTTTTGGTGTGTTTGTATGTACGTGTGCGTGTGTGCGTGTGTGCATGTGTGCGTGTGTGGAGGGTGTACGAGGGGGTTGTTCTGGAATATGTCTTTCATCTTCTCTCCCATGGGTGCCACTGTGATGGCAGAGTAGGGGCAGCAGTGGCTCATGGGAACCAAATTTCTCTCTGCATCTTCCAGTCTCATGTGGAAGCACCATGAGGGAAGGTTGGGGTAGTTTGGGGGGTGAGGTACTGTAGAGAGCGGAGGGTGGGGTGGCAAAACGTGCCTCATTTCCACACATACGAGTCCAGTAGATGAAGAGCTGAGTGGATGTGGCGATTAGACAATGAGAAGAAGATACAGTAATTTTATAAGTCAAAGCATGAGAGGATGTGGAGCAAGAACACTGTGTGTGTCATCTGAGCGCCCGGGTGTCACTGATAACCTTTTTCAACTCCTCTTCTGCAGCCTTAGTGTGGTGTCTAAATGATCAAATTATTCCCCGAGGGCAAAGAATCAAGCCGAGACTCACGTTTAACCGTACTCACCGTTGCTGTAGAGAAGCTGGAGCTTGTAGTGAGTGCCGTTGTTGGTCTTTTCGCCCGTCTGCTCCTCGGAACGAAGTGGAAAAACAGACAAATGCATGCGTGCAGTTAGGCACAATTGGGAAAACGATAAGTACAGCTGGGCATCCCGGAGCAGCGCTAAGCGCAGCGAGTCTCCCCTAATCCTGCAGCTCACCCTTCCCTGGGAGCAGCATCCAGATCAGAGGTTTGTAGGCTCAAGGCCCATATGGGACCCTGTGTTGTGCGCATAAGCTGAGTGCTTAACCTTGAATGGGATGTTCTTTGTAGAGGTTGAACTATCATGTCTGATATGAACTCTTAAAGCCCTGAAATCAAACCCAGTGGTCCTCCTGGCAACAAGGTACAGCCACAGCTATATGTGTGTGCAAAGCTAGTGAAAAGTATTGCATGTGAGACTGAGCAGCAGTCGACCTTGACAGAAAAACTTCTTTTCCGCTTCCCCTCCTTCCCCCTTGGCTCCCTACTAGCCTCTCACTTCTACCTTCTCTCCCCGTTTCTGTCTCTTGTTCCCCCACTTTCTTCCTCTTCCTCTACCTCCACTGGTCTTTCTAAGTGGTCTCAGAGGAATGCTCTCTGGTCCAATAACCCAGGAGGCTGGCATCACAGAGACAAGAGCGAGCGAGGAGGAGAGAGAACGAGGAGTTGGGAGAGTAAAGAAAGTGGGAAAGGAGACAGTTATAAGGAGCAAGGAAGAAGTTGGGGAATTAGGGTGCATGAAGATAAGTTGGAAAGTTACAGGGCTCTGACTCATAGGAAGTAATGCTAAGACATATCAAGAGATTGATAGATTCCTGGCATCATAAGTTTTGTAAATATACACAGAGGAACATTTATTTTGCCGTGCAACTCCTCTGCCTCTGCATAATTACAAAGCAAAAACAGATGCCAGGGTAACCATGCAGAAAATGAACTCCACCGCCATCATATTACTCTGCACTAACCTGTGTGGCACAAAAGGGGAGAACACTGACAGCTCTCAGATCTGGCATTAGCACTACAGCCTGCCTTACGTATGCTCATTGTGAAACTATGCTGGAACTTTGGACACGGTCTCCGAGAGCAAAGTTGTTAGCAGTTTATAAGATTCTCTGTAGTCTCGTCACAAGGTGAAACCTCGGACAGCACAGGGCACAGGGCCTCCAGCCATTCTTCCCTCTCGAGCCGCTTTCTAACTCGGTCTCCACTCTGCACCCTTCCTTATTTTTGTCGTGTCCAACCTCAGGAATCCAGCTCCCCCCCACAGCAGAATTTATAGTATGGAAGGGGGGTGAAGGAGAAGAGACTTTGATGATTAGTTCACTGTATAACTTAACAGGAGCAAGCATAATTTGCATTTTAAAAAGTAGTGATGTCCTCCTAATGAGGCAAGCTGCTAATTAGTCATTAGATATTCCTTTTCAATCCCACATCAGCTCATGGAGGGTAAAGCTTGTGTAAACATGTAGCCGTCAGCTGTTCGATATGCTTGGCTTTACCGTGGATGGGGAAGCTCATGTTGGGCACCTGATCACAGCTAAAATATAGTGCTTGTTACTAATGTTTTCTGTTGCTCTTTTACAGTTTTTAAACAAGATTTCTAAAAAATTGACAATTCACATAATCAGGTTTTACATAACAGTAAAAGCAATGACTTTAGGACATTCTCAAACAGTTCTATGCAGGTGTTCACCTTTTCATGTTCAACAAAGTCAACAAACGCAGTCCTCTCCACCTCCACAGGTTGGCCGTGTCTGTCGTAAAGAGCCAGGACAAAGTGGAAGAAGTTGGACTTGCGGAGATTGGAGGGCGGCTGCTTCTCAAAATGAGCCCTGGACAGAGCTACTCCACTGAGGACACAACAGGAAGAGACAGTCTTGTAGTAGTCTGAATTATTGGTTGTTGGTTCAGGCTTTTTCTCATAGAAATTTAAATCAGCCAGATCATATTGTCATAGCTTTCTCTTGAAACTAATCTAGAAAAATTAAAGTCATAGACCTGTCTGAAGACAGGTCAAATATTGCTAAAACATTTTTCCTAACAGTTATAAAGGCCGACATCCCCACTGTTAAAACCTATGCATACATGAATAACAATGCAACAATTATTAAAACAAAACAATACAATTTATAGTGTTTTACTAATTTTGTAAATACAATTTTACCTGTCTAGAAACACCTATGATTTAGAGAAGAAAAAGGAAAACAAAAAACTATGTTTTAGATCAGAGCAGAATAAGCAAGTATTTTAACTCTCCTTATTTCTGTGTTCAACACTTTGGACAATTTATAAATACAACTGTTTGATTGATTATCAGAAAAACAAGGATTTTCTTTTACCTAAACCAAAGAAGAAACTCTGCTGGTTTTTGTTATTGTTGTAGGTGCTGGTGATGTTTGTTTGGGTTTTTTGTAAAATCAGTTTGGGCTTATAATTGGTTATTTTCATTCCTACATAACTAAAAATGTAACAAACTGGTTCTTGCATCATGAATGTATTTATAGAGATAATTAAAATACTACAGTATTCGTCTAAAAATAAGTAAAAAATAGGAACATTTTTTAAATTAAATACCACAACCAAACTACACTAAATACACATTTTGACAGTATTGATGCATGTCTAAATCTCTTACTTATTTTTAGCATGATAAGATGCTTCTTATGCTAACGTTTTGTCACCTCTGGTGACTGTTTTTATGGTTGTGTAAAGTTTGGACACAGCCGTTCTGAAACATGGGCTCGTTATGGTTCCGAAACGTTTAGATGTGAAGTGGTTAACTGAGTATCGAAGTTTGCGAAGTGTACAGAATATTGGTTCAATAACAGATAACCCAAACACTGTAATTAAACAAATTATGTTAAGTGCATGTGTGTGTGTGTGAATAAAATCATTAAATGTAAAGCAGAAGCTGCGCAAGAAATAAAACTATATTGTTATATATTGTTATATAAAATGATTTAGCTTTGTCACATGAAATAAAATAGTAAGTAATAGTAATAGTATCAAATAAAAGTTTTTTAATTGGCTTCATATTTATAATCTAACCCTTGATAGTTTTAGGGTGTAAAATACAGACAGTTTTAGATCTGTATAATGAGGACCTTTTTTTACTTTAAAAAACATGTTCTTATCCATAGACGCAGAACTCTGTTTTGCAACAAGTAGTTTGAACTTCTTTTCTGAATGGACGTTGACTTTATGACACCCACACATCATGAACTATATACCGCGAGATAAATGTCGCATTCATAACAAGTCTGGGTTTAAGATATAAAGATGGAGTTTGAGAAGCTAATGACAAAAACATCGTCTGCGTTTGTACTGTACCTTTGCGCCGCGACGTTCGCATCCACGACACCTACATTACGCACCCACGACCGGACTGGATCCATCTCCTCTGCGAGACTTCTTTCTTTCGATCCGCTCACTTCTCGTATCAAATGCTCCTGGATGCCGAACATTTAAGCCCTGTCCTGATCGTCTAGGACACTTTATTGAACTTAAAAAACGAACTGCTGACTCTGAGAACTAAAGCACTTCGGCAAACAACAAAAGGTCCACCCCGAGACGCTGCGCTCCTCCAGAGCTCCGCACGAAAGCAGAAATTTTGAGAAATGAACAGCTGGCGCTCTGTGACGTTCTCAGGGGGTGACAAGTTAAAAATCCTGACAGACTCTCTTTTAAGGGTAAAACGATGATTGTAAATATATCCCCTCACTGATTGCAATCATTGTCCAGGATCAATTCTCCAGCATCAGTTCGAGCGCAAACGATCACCTGCTCATTGGGCTCGACTCCTCAGACACTTCAGAGCGAGTCCGTTCCAGGATAATGTTTAAATGTCTATGTGTGGAAAGTCTTCCTTTGTCACGAGGCCAGATCGGATTAAAACAGTAGTTCCGAGGGACCAGGACGCTTGCAGTGAACCACTGTCTTGAAGCATGAATGAGACCCTCTGCCGGGATAGAGCCTGGAGGAGGGGCCTTAGTGCCATATGGGGGACCGATTGATGAAATGGATGCTCTCATTGGTGTAAAGTGCATCCGTTGTTTGGACTTGTGCCAGATTCAGCATCCAACCAGTGAGTCGCTCAGCAAACTTTTCACACACACAATTTCGACTGTGTCGACAATAGGAAACAACCTTTTACGCACTTTGAGCAAAGACCATTAGCTGTTAAGCCTGAAAGAAATATATTACTATGTGATGAGTAAAATTAAAAGGTCCTCTTTGAGTGTGAGTGGAAATTACCGAAGGATTCGTTATCAAACCAAGCAAACGTTCTCAAATCGTTATTTTCATATGCCTTTATAAGTATTGTAACATTATTTTTAAAAAGTGTTTTTAAATATTCCCCTGTTCTGTGCGTCCACTGTCGTGGCTCGCCTGTACAGAAACCTTAGTTTTGGTTTCATTCCCGTTAGAATTTAACACGAGAGCGCTCTCACCAGCGCACTCAGCAGCTCGACCGTCTGCTCCTTTGAACGCAGTGATTCCGCTGAGGAGGCATCGCATCAGTGTCACGCGCAACAATGGCCGTCTGGTTGGTCCATCAATCTCTGCCAGCAGCAGACACGACTGCGCTGATTGGCGTTTGGATCGTTGCCTGACACTGTCCGAAATTAGTCCTTAATAAATACAACAGGCGGTCTTATCATACGAGAACTGCTTCGAAAATCAGCTATTAAAGTGAGACATTTTCGTATTTTATTTTTCCACCTAAAATATATGATGCATAATAAAAAATACATAATTATAGATATAGTTCGACAAAGTTTCCTTATTTCTTTAAGCTTTAAACGTCTAAAAAGGCTAGTTTCTTTCAAAAAAAAGTTTTCGTTAGACGTACTCTACAATTTCATGAGCTTTCATTCAGATTTTTCCTAATTGACTCTTATAGGAGTCAAATCGATCAGTGTTTTGTATTGCGTCCTGGTACATCAAAACATTGCATATTCTCCAGAATCTTATTTCCAAAGCAAAAATTATTTTCCCGTTCGCCTGCTCTGAAAAGGAAAGTTTTTTTTCCACCCTTGGTTCTTTGCCTCTTACCGAGACTATTGTCTCTCCGTGGAGTTTGTGCGCCTGGACAATGAATGTAAATCTCCCCCCTTGGATCCCGCCTCAACCCACCATCTGCCAGCGCGGGACAAAGTCAGATGTTCCCCCAATTATGAGAGAAGTCTTGGGGAATCCTGCTGCCGGGCCTCCGCCCTGTCGTCGTGTCCCTCACGCGCGTCTCCTGACATGATTGACAGCTCTACTTAACCATGACAAATCTACGTAGGATGACACACTTTAATAAAATTCCTCCACTCATTGCAAAACGTCTATTGCAGCCGTACTCAGAGGTACAGACGATTCACATGCAAGGATTTTATCACGAATCCTGCAACCAGCCACACGGTTCACTTAAAAACTATTAATAAAAAGATAGACCATTAATTTTGTATATCTGAACTTAAGTGTGGCACTGCAACAACAGCGTAGACGGTATGAAATTGTGTGGGTTAGGTGACAGAAATCATTTGGCTAATTAATAGTTCTTTATAATTACACTATAGAACCACTCGGAGAATAAACAGTGCATCTGTTGGGCTTAATGGCATTAATGACACAAATCCATTTATAAACGCACGTCATCATGGAGCTCACGCTTGCAGGCGGTTCTATAGTTTATCAGAGAAAGAAATGTTTGTTTGGCGCTTTCTCTCCCAACTTACGTCTCTACAGGTGTGACTGTCTCGACAGTGATTATCACAACTTGCTGCCTGACGTGTGGCTTTTCTAATTTAGTGAAGCGAGGAGCCGGGGCGAAAATGCGGGATTAGTCGAACCACAAACGTCTTTCTAATCAATTTAACCCGCTGAGACGGTCAGCCCGTGTGTTTTAGACAGGAGGCGAGTGGAGGGTGGAATCAGTGACTGCTAAACCAAACAATGGGGTATCGTGTGCCGCTCGTCCTCTGCAGCATTCCCCTGCTCCCATGGGACACCCAGAGCCACTCTCTGTGGATGGGACTGTGTCCACGGAGGTCAGGAGGGGCGTGGTGTGTGCGCGTAAGAGTGTGTGTGTGTGTGTGTGTGTGTGTGTGTGTGTGTGTGTGTGTGTGTGTGTGTGTGTGTGTGTGTGTGTGTAAAGGGGTGTTGGAGATGCAGCAGCTGGTTCCCGTCCCCGTGGTTGTGTAGAAAGCAGCACAGCCAATGCGACCCACCACGTCTCTAATCGATCGTCGTATATTGCGTTTGTTGTGTGTTCGGGCCCAACTTATTTAGGCAAAGATGCAGATGCCCTGGGGAGTGTTGGCATTCGCTTTTGTTTGTTGCGATTTGGGGCTTTTAAGTAGTCTAAAAATCTGGTCATTTGTGGAACAATACAAAGCATCTTACAAAAGTTTCCAAATATTACATTAATGTGTGGCTTTTCTATAGTTGATGTCTAGCTACATTTCTCTCAGTGCGCCAGGGATGTAAACAGCATATTCGAGGGAATGTTGCTTAAACCTAAAATAAAAGGGAACCAGTGCTTCCCACGCCAATTATCAAGCCAATAATCAAATTCTACAGTTTAACTTCAAGTTCCGTGTTGCAAAGAATAATTGTACATTATTAAATTAGGAGCTGAAATATTAGATATTCCTCTTCATTTAATACACTGCAATACGACTCTATTCTATATACAGTACAGTATATGACCTCATTACCAAATATATAGTAAGCTTATTTCCAATTTCAATTTAAAAATTGAGTAACAAATTAGAGCTCTTATAAAAGGTCATGAACAAAAGTTATGCATTATTAGCTTACATTAGGTTATGAAGGTATAGGCATTAGTTTATTATTAGTTTATTAGTTTATAATTGTATTCTAAACTGCTAAGCCTCATTCCTTAATATGCATTGCAAGTTAGTTTTTTTTAATATTATTTCCCAAACTGTCATTTGGAAATAGGCAAGGCCCTGCTAACCGAATATCATTAACAAACTGTAACAATCAATAAGGTTTAAAAAAGTAAATTACATACATCAATTGTGCTAGGCTATCAACCTATATAGAAGTTAATGCCCACATACAGAAACTAACCTTACTTTTCGATAACAAGCTAACACTAATGTTAGCAAGCAATCAGGCTAGTGTTCTTAGTAATGCTAAATTTTAGCTACATGTTTGCTAGCTGGCATGCTAGCGGGTCGTGGATATACAACGTAATATTAACATAAAACGCTGGGCATTTTATGGAAGCATTTATATTTTGACTCATTTTAGACAGTTGATTAACCACCCAGCTTTAATAATTTATACAACTTCTAATGACTCCAAAGACTCACCCGAAGACTCACACAGCAATAATGTACAACTGAATGCTCATTGGTTGAATGCCTGTTTTCATGGCTCTGGACCAGTTTATCCCTGTCTCAACAAGAAATGACAAATAAATGTTAAAATAAACAAATGATGGTATGAAGATTTGATATTGTTGTTTAACTAGGATGAGCTTCTTGTAAGTCAGTTAAGAATAAATAAATAAAATAAGTCTAAAATTGTCACAGAAAGGCAATCAAGCTGTTTCCTGGGCAATTTTGCTAGATCTTCCCACTGTTCTTTGAACTTTCTGGGTCATATCCTCTATTGTGTAGTTTTTATATATGTGACATGTGAAAAACATTTGTTGTAAATCAATCATCTGTACATGGGCCATTAGTTGTGAACCAATAATTATTGGTTATAAAAAAGATCAGCTAGATTCATGAAAACCAAACAACTCTCAGTTTTTCTCCAAATGATGAATGTATTTTAGCTCAGTGCTGTGTATTCTCCAACCCAAATGACAAAAAGTACATTCACCTTTATGTGTCATTACTAAATTTTCAGCACATAGTACTACAATAACATTTTTTAAATTTAGAACTACAATTACCTCCTGTAGTGCTGAGTGTAATTTATCAAAACCATATGTTGAGTTTGTGCCGATTGCATGACTTGTGTGTTAGTGCCATCTAGTGCTTAAACATCATCTTCTCTCCGTCTGCATTTTATTGTAGACGTTAGGCTTTAAGTATCTCTGGCTCATCCGAATCTTCTTTTAGAGGCAACATCATCTCCAAAGCAATAATATATTCATATCATATATTAATTAAATAAAACCCTTAAAGTTGCTTATGTAAAAGTTCAATATTTATTTAATTTTACAGTGCCAAGAAATTATTAGTTTATGTCAATTCATTTCAGTTTAAAAATGTAAATGTTAAGACCTTATAGAAATAGTTTATCGCTCTCTATCCCTTCACCCCCACCGGTCAAGGCAGTTGGCCACCTACATTGAGCCTGGTCCAGCTGGAGGTTTCCAGCTGAGGTTTTCCTCTCCACTATCGCTGTCAAATTGTAATTAATTATAATTAAAGGCTTGATGTACAGTATATGAGATTTGTTAGGTTTAGTTGTGTAAGGTCTTAAACCTTACCTTGTAAATTGCCTTGAGATAACTTTGTTGTGATTCAGCGCTATATAAAAAAATGAATTGAATTGAATTGAATTGAATTGAATTGAATTGAATTGAATTGAATTGAATTGAATTGAATTGAATACACAACTATAAGGAAAACCCCAAAAAGTTGTGAATATGAAGCTGTATCAGGAACAGTCTTCTACTCAGTGAACAGCAGATGTCCTGAGAAGTCCTTGACTTTCTACAGGTGTCCTCAACCTCAGAGCTGTAGTTATAACTACAGTGTATGATTCATATGCTCTTGTTTGTTTGCTGGCTCTTGTTGTTGCTGTTATTTTTCTATTGTCTAGTTTATGGTTGGGTTTTCTGTTTTGTCAAGTCTTAAAACACTGGTTGTAAAAAATGGTCTACTCCTGTAGAGATTACAGTACAGTATGTAGCAGGGTATTTAATTTAATATATATTGACAATTTTGGCAAAGTACTGTAGCTTTGTTTCCCACAGTGCCAGAAGGTCCAGCAGGGCCTGCTGGTCTAAATGGACCTCTGAGTCCTGTGATAGAGACAATATATAATTAATAGTGGTATGACTTACTGGACAACTAAAGAACCACTTTAATTTGATACTTTTGTTTTTATCACTTTTAGTCCTTATGGCTCAGAGTGGTAGGATTTACAGGACCTTGTGGTCCTCAGGGTCCCTGTCCCATGTTGCTCCTGGAAACATATGAAAACAGTATAAAGACATGCTTTACATCAAATTAAACAATAAAATCCAGGCTACACTTTTATATGAATATGTTATGTAATATATGCTAAAAATGTACAAGCATTAAACACATCCCCAATAACAAAAACAAAAATATGAAAAAATACTGAATGTCATTTATGATAAGAATCATTATTTTAATATGCGTATGCCATGTTTTAGAGCAGTGATCCCCAACCCCTGGGTAGCGTACCAGTACTGGTTCGTGGGTCAATTGGTACTGGGCCGCGAAAGAAATCTCACATTTTTATTTATTGCGTGATTGTGAACGATGTTATTTTGGAAAATTACGGGAATCTCTTGGCTAAATCTGCCTACGACTTGGTCTTGACACATGTTAAGAAACCACTACCTTTTAAACAGGCTGCTCTGGTTGGTAACGCGTTAAGTTAAAACCCTCAAGCTAGCGAACAGATTTCTTTGCGCAGCGTAAAAGATCCAGTGAGGCAGAAAAAAACCGACTAAAAATAAAAAGAAAGCTGCACTGAACAGACAATACCAGGAATCTTACTTGAAACATGGACTTATCACGACTGGTTCCAAGTCCGCTCTGCATAATGTTCAGCGACTAGTTCTAACTGTCATGATCTGGGTTTTTGTTTTCAGGTTTATTTTGAAAGGACTTTTCTGTTTTATGTTGAAGGACTTCCGTTTTTTTCATGTCACAGCTGTTTCCTGTCACTTCCGGTTCAGCATGCACACCTGTCAATAATTTAGCAATCAGCCCTCAGTATATAAGCACCAGTTCTTACCATAGCCAGTTCCCAGATTGTTGAGTTCAGATACCACTTTCCAGCGTTTCAGTCTACTGTAGTTTACTTTGTGCATGATCCTGTCTGTTCCTGACCGCCGATTCTTGCCTGCGCCTTGACTGTGCATGTGGGTCCGCTCTCCGCCGCATTCTGACAGAACAATCTGGCCAGACTTGGACCCAGCCAGTGCCCAGCCTTCACCCAGGTCACTGATCGTTTTTGTTTTTCTTTTTCCTGTCTGTTCGGCTCTGTGCACGAACCTCTCACCGGAGTAATGGAATTTTTTTGCCTGAGTTTAACAGAGGATATCCGCGAGGACCTTGAAAGGCTGGCCAGAGAATACACGGAAGTGTCCAGTCTTTCTGCCCAGCTCTGCATAGTCAAACCAGGCATCAAAATACTAGAGGACGAATTTTGGTGGCGTGAGTACCCCGGAGTGCAGGCGTTCTTTGACAGACTCCAGCTAATGCGGAGGGACTACGCGCATCGTCTGTTCGTGTCTCCGCTGCTGTTACTGCCGCCACTCCGTTCAAGCTCCCGTTCCTGTCGCCGCTCCGGCGGTTCAAGCTCCCGTTCCTGTCGCCGCTCTGGCGATTAAAGCTCTCGTTTCTGTCGCCGCTCCAGTGGTTCAAGCCCCCGTTCCTGTCGCTGTTTCGTCGGCTCTAGCCCAAGCTCCGGACGCCGCCGTCTCTATTCGCCACTTGGACCTAGCCATGGAAACCCAGCCCGCGCCGCTCCCAGCGCTTCAACCGACAGTCAGTCGTATGCACTCCGGACGACGTCGGCGGGGGCACGGTTCCAAGGTCCAGGGCCCAGAGGCCTCGGTCGCTGTGTCCGAACGGCTCTCTTCCCCGGCAGAGGATTTCTCCGGCCCGCTGGCTGTCTGTCCCACTGCCATAGCAGGCATCCCGGACAGCATTGTCCAGCAGATCCGCCTCCACTGTACTCCTCCGGTTGCATTCCTTTTCGTCCACCTTATGAACACAGCTGAATCGACAGCTGACCAAGGCACAAGGGAATATCTGTTTGAGGACCGCTCTCATCCTGAGGGAACCTGCCCTGCGTGAGGCCCTGGAACTCCCAGGCCTGCAGTCAGCAGCCACATCAGTTCCTGCGCCTCTGTCAGGTCAGTCATGTCACGCTCAGGTTCCAGATCAGCCATGTCAAGCTCAGATTCCAGATCAGCCAGGTCAAGCTCAGATTCCAGATCAGCCATGTCACGCTCAGGTTTCAGATCAGCCATGTCACGCTCAGGTTTCAGTTCAGCCATGTCACGCTCAGGTTTCAGATCAGCCATGTCACGCTCAGGTTTCAGTTCAGCCATGTCACGCTCAGGTTTCAGATCAGCCATGTCGCACTCGAGCTCCAGTCCAGTCTTGTCATGGTCAGGCTCCCGTCCAGTCTTGTCACGTTCAGGTTCCAGTCCAGCCTTGTCATGTTCAGGTTCCAGTCCAGTCATGTTGCGTTCAGGTTCCAGTCCAGTCACATGCAGGATCCAGTCCAGCCGTGTCACGCTCAGGATCCAGTCCAGTCGTGTCACGCTCAGGATCCAGTCCAGTCGTGTCACGCTCAGGATCAAGCCTTTTCCCAGCTAGGTGACAAAACACGTTGGTCAAGTGCAGCCCTTACCCAGTCAGGCCTGGCGTCTTTTCCGTCGAGCTCAACAGTCGCAAGCAGCACTGTCGGCTCCAGTAAGGACGCCATCCCAGTTCCAGTTGGCTCCAGTGAGGACGCCATCCCAATTCCAGTTGGCTCCAGTGAGGACGCCATCCCAGTTCCAGTCGGCTCCGGTGAGGAATCCGTTCCTGTTCCTGTCGGCACCGGTGAGGAAGCCGTTCCTGTTCCTGTCGGCTCCGTTCGCCTCAGCTCCCGGTGGTCCGGCTCCGGCCACTTCTGCACTGGCTCCGGCCACGCATGCATCAGTTCCTGGTGGTCCTGTCCAGACCACGTCGGCATCGGCTCCTGGTGGTCCTGTCCAGACCACGTCGGCATCGGCTCCTGGTGGTCCTGTCCAGACGACGTCGGCATCGGCTCCTGGTGGTTCGGCTCCGACCACGTCTGCCTTGGTTCCCGGTGGTCCGGCTCCGACCACGTTCGCCTCGGCTCCTGGTGGTCCGGCGTCGGTCACGCTCCCCTTGGGTCCTCAGGGTCAACTGTGTCCATCCCGACTCCTCGTCTGGTTCCGTCTCCACGTCTGTCCTCGTCTTTAAACCTGGCTCCAGCGCCTCGCCGGTCCTCGTCCCTGGTCCTGTTCCCGGCGTCTCGCCGGTTCTCGTCTCTGGTTCTGGCCCCACGTCTGTCCTGGTCTCATCTTCCAGCCTGGTGGCCTCGCTCTCGGCATCTCCTGCCGCTTGGGTGGAGCTGCCTCCTTCGGCGCCACCCGCCTTGGGTCCGGCATTGTCACGGCCGCTCGCCTGAGGGACGCCCTCTCCTGCCACGGCGATGGCGCGGACTCTACCATCATCGTCCACCTCGATCCTTGGAGCATCGTCATCGGGAGGAGGTTGGACCCGGTTCCGCCCTCCCGGACTCCATTGTCTGTCCTGGCCGACCCGGCTGCTGTTCCAGCCCAGCGGCCGCTGGTTTCCCAGCAGTCCCATGGAGCCCTTGGGGATGTACTCTGTTGGACTTTCTGCTTCTGTTTTATAATGGACTTTGTTTCTGTTTCGACCCGCCTCCGGTCCTCCCTCCACCCACCCTGCTTGTGCGCCTTGGCGGGGAGGGATTTGGTCCCTCCTCCTGTGACCACCCTTCACCCGCCCTGGTTGGGGGGCCTCCATGGGCGCCGTGGTAGACGCCCTAGGGGGTGAGGTACCGTCATGATCTGGGTTTTTGTTTTCAGTTTTATTTTGAAAGGACTTGGTTTTCATCCATGTTGTCACGTTTTGGTTCCAGTTTCCATTTCCTGTTTTATGTTGAAGGACTTCCGTTTTTTTTATGTCACAGTTGTTTCCTGTCACTTCTGGTTCACCATGCACACCTGTCAATAATTTAGCAATCAGTCCTCAGTATATAAGCACCAGTTCTTCCATAGCCAGTCACCAGATTGTTGAGTTCAGATACCACTTTCCAGCGTTTCAGTCTAGTTTACTTTTTGCATGATCCTGTCTGTTCCTGCCCGCCGATTCTTGCCTGCACCTTGATTGTACCTACGCCTGGAGACCTTGGTAAAAGTTTCTGACCGTCTGACCACGATTTTAGCCTACTCCCTGTCTGTACCTCTGCCGAGCTCACTCATTGCTGAACCCTTGCCTGTCTGGGACCCGGTAAGCCTGCTCCATTTGTACTGAAATCCTACGCTCTATCGTGTATGACCTAGACTGTTTGTGACAATGATTACTGGAATAAACCCTGATTTTCTCACCACCTACCTCGTGTTCTGGCACTGTGCATGTGGGTCCACTCTCCACCGCATTCTGACACTAACGAGGCAATCAAGCCTTCAAGCTGCTTAATCACTTGGAGATCAAGCATTCTACATGTTAGGCGATGTTACAAGGATCCTGCTAATAAAGCTGCACACATGGTGGATGCACGTTTATTATTATAAATACCAGTTTTCATGCCGATCATAATATTTAATTTTATTAGGGTTAGGGTAATGTCCTAACCTTCCGCTTCACCATAAAGAGCGGTCCGTGAAAATAGTGTGACATTTAAACAGTCCGTGATGCAAAAATGGTTGGGGACCACTGTTTTAGAGGACAGCTGGAAAATATGTATGAGGCCACCATGGTGTAATGTCAACTGTACTTCTTATAATGCAGTAGATATTTCATCACCTATCCAATAGAGAAGTAGATAATAGCTTGTTGATCTGCACTGTTTGTATACAGGTGGGACGGATTGTCATGTGATACGTTTGTTTCAAGAATTTAGAGAATGAACATTTACCTTTTACTTGTTTCTTTATGGTAAATTATCATCTTAGGTGACCTTAGTGTGTTATGACTCGGCTTCTTCGCCACCAGTGGCAGCCTGGCTTCCCTTTACAGTTTTGTGTTCTTGTTCTGTCTTGTGATTTCCTGTAATTAGTTTGATTTGGTTCACCTTTCTTGTATTTAAGCTCTCAGTTTGCGCACAGTCGTTGTTAGTCTGTTTGAAACTACTGTAGCCCTTGTTTTACAGTATAGATGGAATAAAATACAGTTTACCTCTTCTCGTGGAATGATTGTGACAAAGGAATTTGCTATTGTTAAATAAAATGTATTTATTTCCCAAAACATTAGGTCACCCGGTCAAAAGGCCGATTTATCTAAATAGGCGTAAAACAAGGGAAATGTCTGTAAGCTAAATGACCCCTGCTGTGGCTGTGACACCTTGTTTATTTCTTCTGTCAAAAATCACCATCCGACTTTTCCGGGTTGAATTCACACCTGTTAAAGGATGCTTCCTCGTACTGTGGGTTTTACTGATGTGCCATGTGTCAAACTTCAATTACGGAAATTCATTTAATTAAAAATTATCGAATTACAGAACCATCTGTCGCCTATGTTTAAGACATTATGAAATACAAGGTTGTATTTCAGTAGTAAACACACGTTACACCTTCAACATTTGTTCAAAGCAACTGATGAGAACAAGACACGGGCTATATATGGGCTTAATCAAAATAGCTGCATAAAATAACACCCAGCAAATTATAATGTTGCAGCAAATAGGCAGCAAACACTCAACAAAAATATCTTTGGGTTGAGACATCATCTTTATATTTTAATATTCCAACTGGCCTATTATTTAATATGTATGTATGTATCTCCATTTATTGTTTTACAATTTATCACTGATCACTTAGTTGGTTTTAGCAGTGAATGATTTGCCTTGTCCCGTATTCACTGTAAAAAAAATCTGTGACATTTACAGAAAATTACTGGCAGCTGTGGTTGCAAGAATTTCACTGTAAATATTGTATATACATGATATATTCAATATCAAACCATTAATTTTACACTTGGCAGGTAATTTCATCTATACTAAATTATTGTCAAAAGAAATGTTTATTGTAAATCTTTTTACATTAATTTATTTTACTTTACTATGTAAAATAACATACATACTAACAACAACCTAGATACAGTCTATTTTTGTTACAAACACACAGTACTACTGTAAGACAAATTACGGCACTTTATTGTAATGTTCAATTTCACGGTAAATTACTGGCAGCTTTGCTTGCCAGAATTTAACTGTCAAAATACAGTAAATCAAATAAAGCATCACAGTTGGCTGCTATAGATTTTACAATCAACAATTACTTCAAACTTTAGATAAATATCAATACAAGTACAGTCTGTTGCTTCTGAGCATTCTGTCTTGATTTAAACCAGCAAACTGCCCATTTAACCTACAAATCAGTTTTTAAGAGACAGCATACTTTCAGGACAATGTATTAGAAATAATAAACATTATAAAACATGGCTACTTACCCAGATGCAAAGTAATAAGTCAGAAGGTACTAAAAATGGTGTTCAACGTGCCATAGGGTCTCTAATGAATACCAGTTGTGTATATCGTCTTTGCTAGAAGACCTAATATGTCCATAAGGTGCAAATGACAAACTGGCATGATCTTCTCTTCAGCAAGAAAACAGAAACAAAGCAAAATTAGAAAGCAAAATTATTTTGTTGTAATGAGTATTGTGCCCACACACAGCTCCAAACTAAACATAGGTCCAATTGATTTTACATGAAAGAAAGTTCACTGAAATACAGTCCTGCAGGACATGTTAACATACAGTATCGGAGTATAATGAAGCTGTTGTTTTGAAAAACACTCAGTTGTTTTGAATTGTGCTTCAAGTTTCATAGTTTTTGTAAGTAAGGCTGAGAGGGGGAAATCACAGTTTACCTCTAATTTGTCTTAAACATCACTGATGTCCAAATAATTAGCTGCAGAGTTGACTGTAGTATGAAGTCCAATGCAGTTGTTGAATGATGTTCAACTTTGAATGGATGCTGTCATAATTTCACAAGTAGCAGTGTGTGCTGTGGATTGGCATGGTTCTCTCTGCAACCATTAGGAGAACCAAAGCAAATGAGAAACATAAACTAATTGACACCGTGCTTGCATATTGTTTGCTACAATGAGCTATGCCACAGTTTACCTTTAATTTGCCTTGACATGAAGGAAGACGTAGCATCAGCATTTCTTAAGGACATTATACAACGTTCTAAAACTCGAACACTGAAGTGTATCATTTCTTATTTTAGAGTCAAGTTACTCAACAGGTACTGTTATGCAGGTACAATACTTTCTCTACAGCCAGAAAAAAAACTTGTTATGAACAAGTTACACTGAAACTACACTCAAGCTAGACTGAAACTTTAAAATACATAACACCTCAAATTCTGGAGATTTCTTTAGTCTATGAAACAGTACCAAATGGATAATGATGCATTAATTATACTCACACAGAAACCATAACTGAGAACATCAAAAAGGTTTTAAATGTAAGTTAACCTTCAGTTAAACCTCTGGCATTGTTATGGTTCGGCTTCCTTTTGAGCCCAAATTATGTACAGCAATGCAAAACAAAGTTCCTTTGACAAGGGTTATATCTGATGTTACAATTCCATTCTCCTCCAATTACTTCAGATCTTCTACTAAATCACAGAACACCTTTGCTTGCCCAAACTTTTTAAAATCTACTCTCTGCACAGCAAAACAAGGAAAATGTGATTTGTGTCAGACCGTACATGTGGTGTACGGTGGCAAATTGGCAAGAGACAAATAAACAGGTAAGATGTTGTGTCGCCTTGCGGAGCCTAAGGGGTTGACAAATTCAATGGAATCCTGGTATAGACTTAACTTAAGACATGATGGATTTTTACAAAAAAAAATCATTGGATTTGTATATCTCACCATCACTGATATTACTTCAGTTCCAGCTACAAGAGACTCATTTGTGTGGTCACCTGACACACACGTCTGCCACAGATCAGATTCTAACAAACATTTCAAAGTTTCGCTCCCAAGACATTGGCACACCTGTCTGACCGGTTCTCATTTTTCTCTGAAAATATTTTTTTAGGCTTCGTGTAGTTCAAGATTTCTTTGAAAAACTTGGCTTGTGACTATGCTGTCCTCATTATGTCCTCCAGTATGACATGCAGAGAAGAGGTCAAATTCCCTGACAGAATCACAAGGGTTTGATGTCCTCATCTGACAGTAGTGCGTCATATTTTTGTTGTGATGCAAGTTTACTGAACTAATGTATATGTTTGGCCCAGCTCATGTATGTTTTGCATCTCATCAACAATGTTCTGTATGGTTGTGGCAGGTAGTAGAAACTGGACCTAAAGTTTCAAGTACAATAAAGAGACATTTCTAAGAAATTGATTACTTAAATCCTCCAACATTTCTACATCAGCACAATGTGTGACTTGCTCTGTGCCCGATTCATGAATTTGAGGGCCAAAGTCATTTGATCCAGTGGGAACAAGTAATGACCAATGAAAAGATTCTCTGTAGAAGTCACCTTTACTGTGACTACCAAGCGGCTTATCTACAAATTGAACGGACTGGTTGTTTCAATATGTCAAAGCTTTAGAAGCATGGTAAGCAGACCGGAGATGCTCTATAAGATGATAGATGATCTATAAGATAGACAGGTTTCACATTACAGATGTCTGTAATGTATTCATGACAAGTACAAACTGTAATTAAAGACTACAACTACATTTTGACAAGTCATAATTCCAATAAAAATATCTTTATTAGGCAGAAATCAGGGCCGTGCAAACGGCTCTTCCCCGAAGCTGTAGAGGTTGTGAGAAGCTAATTAAAGTCACGTTCTGTCGGTGTCTGTGTTCTGACTGTGTCAAATGGTGTTGAGCAATGTGTCGATTTCAACCCGACTGTGTCATAATTGCTCACTGATTCATAAGGCTTCAATTTGGCCATTTATATTTGACGTGATTAGGCTAATACACTATTGACAAACAATTACAACAAACAACTTTTACAGTGCCTGTAACAATGGCACTTTGCGTTGACATACAGGAGCACAAGCCTGGGAGAGACAATCGATGCTAGCGTTCAGAACCCCGCTTTGCTGTGGACAGAAGTGGCGCCCTCACTGCTTGGTCCCTTGAGCTCCCATTAGCGCACACGTCTCTTCATTCTCCTGTATCGACTTTTATATTCACGAAACTGCTGCCTGAGAACCACACCTTGCTGCAGACAAAAGCGGCGCCAACTGCTTGATTCATTAAAATTTAAACGACAGTCTCCCACACTTTTGATACAATATCGTGCCCGGCTCTTTGTCGTCCCTCAGCGACATATATTCAAAAAGTTTAGTCACAAAACCGTTTGCGATATCAAAATAAATATTCTTCAAACAAAACCACTTAATAGCTACAACTGTATAGCATGTGTTGCAGCAAACAAACAAACGTTCCAGAATGCTTCTTACAAAAAGCGTAATGTGCTTTGAACTGGTCATTAGAAGGGTGCACGGTATACAACTTTATTTATACCATCAAATTTGTGGCGATGGCTTCATCTAGTAGTTAGAGACCATTAATATTGTATTTTTTTATTAGTTATATTTTTGCACTTTTTTACTTTTGATATTGAGCATGTTTTAAATTTCTTTCATTTGTGATTGTTATATGCTAAATATATGCAGCAGCCATGTTGACAGCAGCCATGCCCACTCATGTCTCATTGTTAGTTTGTTAATAAATCACCTATGTGGAAACCATATAATTTGATGTATGTTGCTTCCTACGAGCCGGGGTCGTTACATATTGGGGGCTCGTCCACAGGTTTAGACCTTTTGTTTGAGGCGTGTGGTTCAATTTGGGCTGGCTGTTGGTGGTTGTCTACCCTCCTCATGTGGCAAATGTAGTTCCTGAGTGTGCAATGGCTTCCCTGGTTAGATTAGGGAGTGAGCCAGCTGGATTAAGCAAATAGTCCTTCCGTCGGTTCACTCATTTGTTATTTTGTCTTTATATTTTTGGAGGTAGTCCTGGGTGGAGATTTATTTCTCTGGTGGGGGTAAGCATTTTAGAACCTGTGAGTTGTTAAGGTTATGCTTTTAAAGCCGCCTCAAGCCTGGCCAACTGGGAGCAGGCAGGTAATGGTCAAAACCAGAGACAGGGTCAATGCAAAGGCTGAATGATGGAGAGTAGACACGCAAACACGAACTAACAATCTGGCAACGGATGTGGCGATTACTGGGGCTTATGTATTGGCGGTGATTACTAGATTATTGACAGGTGCGTAACTAGGACCGGGACGTGAAGCGGGAACTAACATAACGTGACCAGAAACGGAAGTACTAAAAATAAAATAGGAAACTGGAACCAAAACCTGACAACTAAGTTGAAACTGAAAAGTCCTTCAAAATGAAACAAGACACAAAAACCCAGATCGTGACAGTACCCCTCCCCCTAGGGTGTCTACCACGGCGCCCACGAGGAGGGTGGTCCCAGGAGGAGGGACCAAATCCACCCCCGCCAAGGCACACAAGCAGGGCTGGCGGAGGGAGGACAGGAGGCGGGCCAAAACAAAACACAACAAGATCATAACACAGGGCATGAATTGAGTCCATGAGGGTGAAGTCCATGACAAAAAAAAAACACAAAGTCCAGATATTCAGTCCAGATATGGTAGCGAGGAGAGCCTTGGCCAAGCAGCCGCCAGGCCGAGACGGCACCCTCCATGCCTAAGGGCAAGGCTGGAGTTCTAGAGGGCCGGCACCAGAACACAAAGCCTCCAGTGGCCCAACGCGTGCTCCGGTGCTCTCCTGACCGGCGACGCTCCAAGAGACGAGGAGACGCGGCGGTCGACGACCGCGCCAAGGAGGGGACGTTCCCCAGGCGAGCGGCTGTGACGACAGCGGAGCGGACTCCTCTCTGGAGCCGGCAGGGCTGCTTACGGTCTCCTCTCTGGAGCTGGCAGGGCTGCTTGCGGTCTCCACTCTGGAGCCGGCAGGGCTGATTGCGGCCCTTGAGCTTAACAGGATGGGCGCCGAACCCGGCTGGGCTAGGGCCGGGCTTGACTGGCGTGTTGTTCCACCTGGCTGGGACAAGACTGGCACGTGGCGTTACTGGGCTGGAGCCTGAAGGCGAAGTGACTGGGCTGGAGCCTGAGCGCGACGTGACTGGGCTGGAGCCTGAGCGCGACGTGACTGGACTGGAACCTGAGCGTAACGCAACTGGACTGGAGCCTGAGCGGAACACGACTGGACTGGAACCTGAACAGGACACGACTGGACTGGAACCTTAGCGGGGACTGCTGCTGTCTGTGATTCTGTGGCAAGAGCGGGAGCATGAGACAGGGCTCCGCACGAGTGCAGGAATTCCTCCCAGCGGAGTAAAACTGGAGCTGGGTAGGCTGGTGCAGCAGCGACGGTCAGACAGGGCTGGGAAAAGGAAACTGAAACCGGGACCGCAGGCTGATCTGGTGTGGGAGGAGGAGCAGAGGAGTCAGCTGAATCCGGGGGCATCGGGGATGCGACCAGGGCTGGTGTAATCCGAGCGGACGGCGTGGGGGCTGGTGTGGTGCGGAGCATGCTCTCTAACTCCCTGAGTCGCGCGCAAGAATCTTAAAATAATTGCTGAGGTCACTGGGTAACTCGGCACATGTAAACCTCATGGCAGGAATCCTCCTCCAAACGCGAAAAGCAAAAAAAAATCCCCAAACTGAGTCTTTGCCTGAAAGCCGGCTGGGTCCAATTCTGGCCAGATTGTTCTGTCAGCGCCTCATTGATATGACGAACCCACATGCACAGCTTGCATGTACTCAGTATTGAGAAGATTTAATCGGGCTCATGGTCAGGCAGGCAAAAGTCAGTACACAGATCAGCACAGTGATAATGGCAACGGCACAGACAGGGAGTGAGCAAAGGCAGTGAAGATTCAGGCTGGGTTCCATACACGAGGCAGAGTCAAAAGACACCGACTGGGAGCAGGCAGGACATGGTCAAAACCAGAAACAGGGTCAATGCAAAAAAAAACTTACTTGGCTGAATGATGGAGAGTAGACACGCAAACACAAACTAACAATCTGGCAACGGATGTGGCGATTACTGGTGGTTATGTATTGGCTGTGGTTACTAGATTATTGACAGGTGCGTAACTAGGACCGGGATGTAAAGCGGGAACTAACATAACGTCACCAGAAACGGAAGTACTAAAAATAAAACAGGAAACTGGAACCAAAACCTGACGACTAAGGTGAAACTGAAAAGTCCTTCAAAAATTAGGCAGGTACCGGTGCTGTCTTTTGCAAGGGTGCACTCGGGACTGTTGTGTTGAGTATGTGAGTGATGTTTGTGGTTCTAACTTATTAATTTTGCAGCCTTAGTTGTCAGGGTGACCCCTGACTTTGTGCTGTATTGGATTTCTGGTTTGGTGGTGAACTGACTGTCATTTGTGGGTTTGGACAGGTTTGTGGTTGTTTTTGTTGTAGCTACTGTGTGCATTGCTACGGCTGAAGCATTTATTCAAGAACCCTCGGAGGAGTTGCTTGAGAAGCTGACTAAGGAACAACTTTTACAGCTTGCTGGACATTACGGTATGGAAATTACTAGCAGTGAGAAACAGTTGAAGGAAAGTGTTAAAGAAGCTCTCATAACCATATTAATAGAGCATGGTGTCCTGACTGCTGCTTCAGCATGTCCTGGCACTGCTGCAGCCATGTCTATGCCTGTAGTGGATGTTTCTCAGTCTTCAGATGTTGCCTTGAATGTTAAATTAGGGGAACTGGCCTTACAAGACAACAACTGCAACTGAGGGAGAAGCAAATGCTTTTGGAGTATGTTCTGGAGTACGCTTCCTTAAGGAGATGGAGTATAAGCAGGCAGCTTTGTCAGCTTACCTAAAATATGTGAGCCACCAGAGTTTGAAGTTGTCAGGCACATTAGGTTGGTGCCCCCTTTTGTACAGTAAATAAGGATGTTGAAAAATACTTCCCTCATTTTGAATGGGTGACCACTATTTCAGCTTGCCCTAAGAGTGCTTTGACTTTGTTTTTGCAGTGTCCTGGTGGGAAAGGCACAGGAGGGTTACTCCCCATTAAGCACAGAGGACAGTAGGGACTACAATAAGGTTTAAGGGGCCATTTTGAAAGTTTATGAATTGGTTCCTGAAGCTTATCATCATCTTTTGTAGTCTTGTGAATGTTGAGGACCAAACCTTTGTTGAATTTGCCAAGGAGAAGGGAACTCTCTGATAGGTGGTGGCAGTCTTTGAATGTAAAAACTAAAGACCTGAGACAGCTGGTTTTGCTGGAGGAGTTTAAGAACTGCTTGCCTGGGGATGTGTGAAGAATTTTTGCTCACTTATAAGATGAGCTATAGCGGCAATCAGGCAGCGCTGGGTGTAAGAACCAAAACTGGTTCTCAAATACCTGCTACGCTGTCAGTGAGGAAAACAACCTGAAGCACTCCTGTGGAGAGGTCTTGCTTTTATTGCAAAAAACCTGGGCATCTTATTGCGGAGTGTCCTGTCCTGTGTAATAGAAAAGGGTCTTCCAAGCCTGTAGCTCTAGTAAAAGCTAAGAATAATACAAGTTTGGTAGGTACTACTGTGAATCTACATGTCAGAGGATGCAATCAAAGAGGTTTCGTGTGGGTATTTTGTTAAAAATGGTGTGCTGATGCAGAAGTGGACTCCATTAGATAGGTCTTGTGAGGATGACTGGAGCAGTGTGTTTCAAGTAGTGGTCCCTGGTATTTATTTTTTGGACTGGATCTTTTGGCCTGGTGTTAATCTTGCCAAGTACTGTAAAACTTGCCATGTGTGCCAAGTTGTGGGGAAACCTAACCAGAGGATTCCACCTGCTCCTTTACATCCTATCCCTGTGGGTGGGGGAGCCTTTTGAGCTTATTTTGGTTGACTGTGTGGGTCCTTTTCCCCAATCAAGATCTGGCAACCAGTATTTGTTAACAATCCTATGTGCGGACACTTTTCCTGAAGCCATTCCTTTGCAGACAATCACGTCTAAAGCGGTTTCTAAAGATCTTATGTTTTTTAAATTGTTTGGCCTTCCAAGTATTGTTCAGACTGACCAAGGCACCAATTTTATGTCCCGTGTTTTTTCTCAGGTGCTCCAGCAGCTATCTGTTCAGCATTGCACATCATCTGCTTAGCATCCTGAGTCACAGGGTGCTTTGGAGCGGTTCCATCAGACACTTAAGACCATGTTGCGAGCGTACTGTGGGTAGAACGAGAAGGACTGGGATGATGGAGTTCCCATGGTTCTCTTTGCAGCTAGGGAGGTCACGCAGGAGTCACTGGGCTTTAGCCCAGCAGAGCTTGTGTTTGATCATACTGTACGGGGACCAATACAGCTACTTAAAGAGAAGTGGTTAGCGGACCATCCATCTGCTGCTAACCGCCTCCACTCCCCGGAGACAGGCACACACCAACCCTCAAAATGGCCCTACTCCGGCACAGGACCGCCGGTCTCAGCAGCCACCACACCCCCACCGCAGAGGACCCATGCGGCCAGCCCAGAATCCACCTGTCCCGTTGTCCTGGTTCCTTAGGTAGGTAGGCACCCCCAACCACCAGTTGCCCCCCCCACCACTCGGCCAGACATGACGCAGCACCCGAGCCCCACGTATCCTTATCTGGAAATGGAATCAATCAGAGTATAGTTTTGGTCATTGATTTGATGAAGCAGACAATGTGTCTAAGGTGGTATAATCTAACAAGCTGTTCAGGTACTGAGTAATGCTTAATTTTTTTTTAGTTTTCCAGTTTATAAGTACGATTTTCTTTGCGACACAGGGGGCAGAAAGAAGTGTGTGTGATGAGTTTTTCTCTAGATCAAGCCCACTTAGATCTCCTAGAAGACAAAGTGCAGGGGCCGCTGGGATTGGACAGCTTAACTGGGTTGACAGGTGTTCACATACTCTTTGCCAAAATTGCTGCACAGGTCAACATGACCAGAATGCATGTAAGAATCTATCTGCTGTGTTATCTGTACAGTGAGGGCAGATATTTGAGTTTGTGAGACCCATTTGGAACATCCTCTGTCCTGTATAGTGAGTTCTATGAAGAAATTTGTATTGTATTAGTTGTAAATTTGTATTTTTTGTCATTCTGAATAAATTAGAACATATATTATTCCAGAATGTGTAATTAGTGGTGATGTTGAGATCAGCTTCCCATTTAGAGATCGGAAGGCTCACTGTCTGGTCTACATTGGAAATTAAGATATAGATTTTGGATACTGTCCTTTTCCCTGATATATCAATAAATCGCTCTATTACTGGTGGTGGTTGCATGCGGATGGGAGTATTCTTACTTTTTGCATTAAGTATTGACTTTAGTTGTTGGTATTCTAAGCAATTGGCACTAGTGGTTTCATAGTGGGACGCTAATCCTTCAAAAGAGGTAAACTTGTCTCTTGTGAAAACATCAGATGTGTTATCCCTTTGATATGCCAAGTTGGAAAGTGTATTGCCTTTTTGTTTTGTATGATGTCTGGATTGTTCCGGGAGGTGTGTTTTGGCAAAGAGTAAGTGAAGACCCATTAATTTTAAGAAAATTCCACCAGGCTGTCAGAGATGCTTTTATGCTAATGTTCTGGTAACAACTATGATGTTTGATTTTGGTGCTGATAAAGGGCATATCTGCAACTTTAATATTTCCACAAAATGTTTGTTCAATGTCTATCCAGGAGGAGTCTGCTGGCATTGGTTTTATCCATTTGTGGACATGGTTCAGTCTATTGGCAAGAAAATAGTGGTGGAAGTTAGGTAGTTCTAGGCTGCCATAGCGTCTGGATTTTTGAAGAGTTTTTAAACTAATTCGTGGTGGCTTGGTTTTCCACAAAATGATGTAGGAGAGAGATGTAGGTGTCAGGAACACACGGAGGAGGACCCAAATGCACAGCGCAGACGAGGTATTGGGTTAATAAACAGCGTTTATTGTCCATGTGTAGTCAGGCAATCCGGGTCATACACGTTAAGTCGCAGTTCTCAGGCACAAAAGGGAGCAGGAAAGATCAGATCCAGTAAACAGGCAGCGGTTCGATGCACAGGCAGACTCAGCAGAGGTACAAGCTAGGGCTAGACAAAACTCGATGGTCAGACAGTCAGGAAATTTACCACAAGGTCCAAGGCGAAGGTACAGACAGGGTGTTGACAGGAATCGGCGGTCAGGTACGGACACGATCGTGCAACAAGATTAGCTATACGGAAACGCTGGAATGTGGTACTGAGACTCGACAATCTGGCAACTGGCTATGGTGAGTACTGGCGCTTAAATCTACAGGTGAGTAATGACTGATGCGAGACAGGTGTGCGTAATGACCGGGTGAAGCAGGGAACAGCTGTGACATGAAGTAAACCGGAAGTAAGGCTAGAACAGAAACAGCAATCGGGAGTACTACCAAAATAAAACAGGAAATGAAAACTGGAACCAAAACATGACGACATGGATGACAAACTAAGTCCTTACAAAATAAAAGCAGAACTAGAACCGGATCGTGACAGTAGGAGTCTAATTTCTTAAACCACGCCTGGGCTGGCTGAGTTGCAATCATTGAGAATATGTAATTAATTTTTGGCAGGATTTGGCAGGTCATCATTTTTATGGTGGCAATTCTTCCCATAAGTGAAATGGGTAAGGACTGCCATCTTTTGAGGTTGGCTTCTATTTGTTTTAATAATGGATTGTAGTTTAGATCAATACGCTCTGATAGCCTAGACGACAATTCAATGCCCAAGTATGTTGTTGTTGTATGTAAGTTCCCTGAATGGAGTGTGGTAGAAGAGATGTTAGTCACCTTAAGGTTAAGTGGTAGCACTATAGATTAGGTCCAGTTAATAGAGTATTCTGAAAGTCCTGAGAATTCATCTATGAGGCTGATAGTTGTAGGAAGAGACGTCTGTGGCTCCAGGAGAAAGACAGAGAGTAAGACATCGTCAGCATATAAACTTATTTTATGATTTACTGATTTGATCGATATTCCAGTAATTCCTTCATGCTGTTTTATTGCTGCGGCTAGAGGTTCAATAAATATTGCAAATAGTGATGGGGAAAGTGGGCAGCCCTGTCTTGTCCCTCTATGCAGATTAAACCTTGGTGAGATCTGGTTGTTTGTTCTGATTGCGGCGTTTGCTGAGCTGTATAATATTTGGATCCAGTCTATGAATCATTTCCCAATGCCAAATTTGTGCAGAGTGGCTAAAAGAAGCTTCCAGTTTACTCTATCGAAAGCTTTTTCTGCATCTAAGGAGACGATGGCTGACTCTAGTTTATGGGTGGTGACATAATCAATTAAGTTGATTAATCTGTTCATGTTGTTTGTTTACTTTAATGAAGCCTGTTTAATCAGAGTGAATTATATATGATTGAGTGATTTTTACTAATCTTCTAGCAAGTGCTTTACACACTATTTTTTAGATCTACATTTATTAGTGAAATTAACTTAATGGGAGTGTAGGGTCTTTTCCTGGTTTTTGGAGCAGGCTTATGAAGGCAGAATTCATATTTGTGGGTAATGAATGCTGTTGTTTAATTTCAGCTACCATTTTGTAAAAGCTGGGTGCCAGCATGGACCAGAACTCTTTATAAAATTCAGTTGGGAATCCATCTGGTCCTGGAGCTTTTTTAATGGGCATCTCCTTCAGAGCTTCATGTAGTTCTGCCAAAGATAACAATGAGTCTAGAGTTGTGGATTGTTTTTCCTTTAGCTTTGGCAGTTCTAGTTTATTCAGAAATTCCTCTATGGCTGAGGTGGATGGATCTATTTGGGATGTATATAACTCTTGGTAAAAGTTTTTAAAGGTATCATTTATTTCATGTGGATCACGAGTAATATTCCCTTTCTTATTAGTTATTGAATGGATGATTTGTTTCTCTTTATTATTTTTTAATTGGTTAGCTAGAAATTTACCACATTTGTTAGCATGGTCAAAGTTCTCCCAGCGTAATTGATCTATCTGAAATTGAGTTCTGCAATCAAATATATTATTTGATTTCAGCTTTAGATTCCTTAGGTCTTCTAGAATTCTATCATTGGTTGGAGAGGCAGCATATTTAATCTCTAGAGATTTTATTTTTTGCTGTAATTCTAATTCAAGTAGCATGTCCTTTTTTTTCTTGTGCGAAATAATTATAACGCATACCTGCCTTCCCAGTCCCCCAAAGGACAAAGGGGGGGGGGGGGTTCCCGGTGTATCATTGATTTCTATAAAGGTTGTCCATTCTCTCCTGACATAACTGATGAAGTCTTGATCATTGAGTAATGATGTATTAAACCTTCAAATTCTGGTTGATGGTGTGACTGTCTTAATCAACGAAATGGACATTGGTGCATGATCACTGATTGTGATAGAGTGAATATTGGTGTCAAAGACATCTTGTAAGACTGAGTTATTTACTAAAATATAATCTATACGGGAGTGAGAGTCGTGAACTGGCGAGAAAAAGGTATATTCCCTGGATGTAGGATGAAGAGAGTAGGAGATTCATTACATGTTGACGCATGGTATTGCTGAGCCTAGTGGTAGCCCCTGGAGCTCTCGTTTGCTGGTGGGGAAAGACGGATAAAACAGCCCAGTTTTCTACAGATTTTCGGAGGGTCAACGCTCTGACTAAACCGGATTGCTATCCCCTTCCTCGTATGGAAGTTTTGAAAGGAGTGGTGGGTTGTGAAGCGTACCTTAATGATGTAGTAATCTAATGTATAGTCCAACTTGGAACAGCATGTGAACCAGCTGCCAGATGTGTTTGGTAGATTATCTGATGCTAGTTTGACCTTGAACCTAGCAAAGTGTGAGTTTGGACAAGCCACTGTAACCTATTTAGGAAAAGTGGTTGGTCAAGGTAAAATCTGCCCTCTTTCGACTAAAGTCGAAGCAGTCATTGACTTTCCTGCGCCTACATCTTGCTGTGAGTTAAGGCATTTTCTTGGGATGGCAGGGTATTACAGAAGTTTCTGTAAGAACTTTGCCAATGTGGCTGCTTCTCTAACTGCCCTGCTTAGCCCAAAAGTTCCTTTTGTGTGGTCAGAACGGTGCCAACTTGCATTTGGACACCTTAAGGCCTTGCCGAGTGACACTCCAGTGCTTGCTGCCCCAGACTTTGCAGGCCTTTTAAGCTTGCTGTGGATGCAAGTGATGTGGGTGCTGGCACTGTCCTCCTCCAAGATGGTCCATCTGGCCTTGAACATCCTGTGTGCTACTTCTCTAAGAAGTTTACTTTGCATCAGAAACAGTATTCTACCATAGAGAAGGAGGCGCTAGCATTTACATGTAAGCTGGCCTTGGAACATTTTGAGGTTTATGTTTCTTCAGACCAGGTTATTGTGGTTGATATAGACCACAACCCACTAGTTTTCCTGGGCAGGATGAAGAATTCAAATCACAGGCTAATGTAATGGTGCCTGTTCCTGCAGGGGTTTAACCTGGACATGCAGCAGCAAACAGCATGTTTGTGAAAAAGACAATGTAGTCTGTAATCAAGGTTGTAGTTTCCTCATTCCTGTGTTTTTGTACGTCATACATTTTCTACCGCTTACTGTGTTGCTGGAGCCTATCCCAGCTGTCTTTAGGCGAGGGGCGGCTGAACAGGTAGCCAGTCCATCACAGGGCAACACAGACAGACAGACAGACAGACAGGCCATTCACACACACACACAATTTAGAGCAACCAATTAACCTAATAGGGAATGCAGAGAACCTGGAAATACCCCACACGAACATGGGGAGAACATGCAAACTCCATATAGAAAGGTACCCTTCTCGCTACGAGGCGACAGTGCTATCCACTTCAACACCGTGCTGCCTGATCTTGGATTAATTTTACTAATTTAATTTAATTACAGCAGTACCTAAATAATAATTTTCATATTGTTAACATCTTTAATGTATAAAGGAAGATATTTAGTAGAAAGGTTTTTCTTGTTTGTGTACAGTATTTTCCCATTGTCACGAACACACGGCTGAGGACCCAAATGCAAAGCACACTTGAGGACTTGATGAATTAAAGCAGTGTTTTATTGTATAGCGTCGTCAGGCAGTCCGGGTCATACACAGCGTACCTCAGGTTTAGGTACAGACAAGGGCTAGGCAAAACTCACGGGTCAGACGGTCAGACAAATACCACAATCCAGGGTGAAGGTACAGATGAGGGTCAGGCAGGAATCGGCAGTCAATGACAGGCAAGATCAGAATAACGCGGTAACAAGACAAGAACGCTTGATAGTGGTGCTAGGACTCAACAATCTGGCGAGGTACTGGTGTGAGAGGTGAAGCTTAAATACATCGTGAACTGATTGCTAATGAAGTGCAGGTGTGGATAATGACCGGTGAAAAAGGGGACAGCTGTGACATCTGGTAAACAGGAAGTAAAGCAAGAATAGAAACAGAAACCGGGAGTGCTACCAAAATAAAACAGGAAATGAAAACTGCAACCAAAACATGACATGGATGACAAACTGAGTCCTTACAAAATAAAAGCAGAACGGAACCGGATCGTGACACCCATTAATTTAGCTAAATAGTGGTGTTTTCAGTTGAACTAAATGTTTAGCAGAAAAACTAAGTGCTTTTGCAGATTCTGTGAGCTCAACCAAGTGATTTTTTTTAAATATATTTCATATTATACCTTCTTGTAGTGAATACTGAAACAAGAAGTGCGGCACATACAGTAATTACAGCCTGTGTTGTGTTATTTTTTTGACATGGAGGACAGTTACTTTACTCTTCATAGTAATTATATCATCAGCTTTATTAAAGACATACACAAATTACAGTAATGATCTTAATAGGAAATTTGGGTAAGAAAAATGACATTGCTTACTAGACAGCAGACCTATGTGTAACTATGACCTAACATTGATTAAATACTTCAAAGAATATAACAGAATGGTGTTATGAATCAAATATTCACTCACAGTACAAAGCTCAGCATCTTAAAAATTACATTTTCTAAATATGATAATGTTATATGTGTTTTCCAGTTGAGTTGAGAGCAAGAGTTGTTTCAAACATGATTTATTTCATTGCATTTCACGTTTTCAGCTGTCTCTTTTTCCCCTCTAGTTGTTTTTCTCCCTCTCTCAACTTTCTAAAGGTGTCCTCAACCTCAGAGCTGTAGCTACTATGTTATTGTAAATGTATTTTTTCTAGGTTTGGCCAAAGTTGTAAACCTGACTCAACTGAAGCTGTATCATGGGCAGTTTTCTACTCAATGAACAGCAGCTCTCCTGACAAGGTGCTGTCTCTGGTCAAACCGCTGGCCCCCTCGTTGGCCACCAGCCACACCTGGTCTCCCCTCTCCAGCTTAATGTACACATTGCCAGAAGCACTGATGTAGCCGTTCTGCTGGCTGGTGTATGAGTGCAGTATGGACCTTCCATTGTGGTAAAGATCCATGTTGCCGTTGTTTCTGTTGATTGTACAGTGGAACTCAAACTCATAAACACCTCGAACGCTACAGGTGAACCTACCCGTGGTGGTGGAATAACTGTTCTGTCCATTGTAGATGATGTTATTGAAGGTAATGGGAACGCCATTCTTAGGTGTACCAGAGCCCAGTTGCACAGAGAAAGCAACTTTTCCTACAGGGCCAGGAGGTCCAGCGGGGCCTGCTGGTCCAGATAGACCTCTGGGTCCTGTGTGACATAGACAATATATAATTAATACTGGTATGACTAAAGAACCATTTTAATTTGATACTTTTATCACTTTCATTATTTATGGTTAAGAGTTATAGGATTTACCTTGTGGTCCTGGGGGTCCCTGTGGTCCCTGTGGTCCTGGGGGTCCTGGTGGCCCTGGTGGTCCTCGATTGTCTTTTAAATGTTAAACGGAAAAGAAAAACATCAATCACCAAAGCGGTCAGTTACTGTAAATGAAGTCAGAGAAGGTTTGACAAACACCAACGCACCTTCTTGCCATGGACTGAGGTCAACTGCAGGTATATCTGAACATTTTGTGTAACCAGATCCTCGAGGCCTGTACAGGAAGGCATTTTGGGGAAGCTCAGTGATGCCAGTGTTGTCACAGATGAAGCGGGAAAATGAGACATGACGCAATGATTCCTTCTGCGCCTCGGTGAAGACTCCAGAATTCTCCCACCAGAACCTGAAATTAGGTAGATTGGAAATGTTTGTAAGATATAGGACTAACAGCTGTCTTTTCACACTTTTCAGTGTCTGTTATATTGTACCTGTCTCCCTGGCGGAGCCTCTGAAACTGGGTAGCAATCAGGCAGCCAAACAGTGGTCCCACTTTTGCTCCAGGTAAAAATGGCTCAGATGCTCCTGCCACCCACACATCAATGTTATTAGGTGTGCCATAGAGAGCCAAAAACTTTTTGGCCAGAGTTCGGTTCTTCATCACTTCAGCCAAGTCTGATTCACTTTGAGGTTCTGACAGTCCACAGAACTTGCGAAATGCGTTGTAGCCTACAACAGAACACAAGGTCAAATCAGAGTATTTCAGGCAAAATGTATATGCAAATAGAAAAATAAATACCAGGGTTTCCATGGTCTCGTGCCCTCTGCATGTTGAGAGAGGCCAGATCCTGGGCCAGATTAGCGGTGAATTCAAACAGCTTGTCCCTCACCTCTTCTGTCATCATGTTACCCTGTTGGTTCAGCTTGGCCGGCCTACCTATCAGCCCTCTCAGAATAGGGTCCACACCACCTGAGGAAAAATAAAACAGTTCTATTTAATCAACTGCATGTGTGCTGGCTTTAGTGAAGACTTAGACAATATAACACTTTGGCTGTGACCTTCGTATACGACTTTCCATGGTTGAAAGAAGGTCAGGTGGAGTAAGGGAGATGGGAATTTAGGATGCTCCTGGTACTGCTTGTTGAGCCGAAACACAGAAGACTGAAGGATCAGGTGACCAAATCGGTAGGCAGCTGTGGCAAACACGTTGGCGATGCTGGGATTCACGGTTTCATCATAACCAGGGTAGTTAGAAAGTAGCTTGGCAATCAGATCTGGCCCAACAATGAGGGGCAAGTAGTCCCTGTAGGTGATAATCTGAGAGACAAAAAGGAATCAGACACATTTCTAAATGATTGCAAGAAAGCTCCTCATGTAATTCACCCATTCCTCTCACCTGGAAGTATGCTCCCATGATCTTACGCGCCTCATGGTACAGTCTGTCACCGTCCCAGTGTGGATTGAGTTTGGCCAGAGCACGAGCCAGACGATTGTGTTCACGCAACATGAGGGTGTGGATTGAGGTCAGAGCGATGTTCTCACTGGAGCGAATGTCACCTAAAAAGTCACAAATTGCGGGGAAATATGTTATAAAGTGCTTAGTAGCTCATAAGCGACAATGTTTGGCTGCCACTCACCAGCCACAAAGCATTGCACCTCCTTAGGAGGTCTAGAGTTAGGATCTCGGTTGACACAGAGGTTTACGCTTGAGTTGACAAAAGGCAGGAGCTCACGACCGTTGTCAGTGTAGTCTGTGTTAACTCTTAAAAGGCCCCGATCTGAGGTGAGGTTGCGCAGGTAGAGAGCTGTACTGTCATCTGAACCGTAAATCTGACTAGCATCAATGGCGGCGGTCAGGGCGTTCAGCTGCTCACGGGGAGCCACTGTACCATAGGTGCGAGCAGACCCACAAGTGGCTGCTGAGCGGGTGAAGGGAAAGCACCGCAGTGACTCTGAGGTGTAACGAGGGTCTGTGGATGGGACCTGTGTGGATCACAACAAGCAGTTAGCACTGAGTGGGCTACTATATGTTTGTGCTTTAGGTGGATTCTTGCTTTATTGTACTAATACTGACCTTTATAGGGAAACAGGGCTCTACTTGATCACAGTTTTGGTCACAGGTTTTAGAGTCGCCGTATATGGCGACTGTAGGTGAGGTAGGAGTCAGGGTCAGGTCATGGTCTGTCCACTGGCCGAAGAATGTCAGCAAGTGAGAGTAGTATGAGTCGCTCTCAATTACGTTAGCTTTCACAATACGGTTGGACACCTCCCTCACCTGAAGACAGCACAGAGATTATTCATACACTGGGAAAACATTTCTCCTACGATTCTACAAGCATCACAACATGGTGTGGGCACCAAATATACAGAAGAATGTTACCAGAGGAAGTACGTGATTGTTGATTGGCTTCTGAGCGGTCCATCCTCTGGGCAGAGAGATCTGGTCCTCATACTGAGCTGGGACAAAGCGGTTGAAGGGTGTGTTGGAGGCGCCCCAGCGGCTGTTTTGTCTATTTATTTCAGAAATCAATTATTAGAAAGTGAAGAAAAACATAGATGTATTTACAATGCAATGTTTTAGTTTATTATATAGCTTGTTAAAAAGTAAACTGTGCCGTCATCAACACACACAGGTTATTCACAGTCTCTATTTATGTGAAATGAAACCATCCATAATTTCACCTGTTGTTGCAGACATTGCTTGCAGTGCGAAACTTGTTAGTTCCAGTGCAGCTTAGGGGACGAGTCTGAATGGTGCAGCCTGTCGCGTCAGAAATGCTTTGCAATGTGCTGGCGTCCAGGAAATCTAAGGGAAAACAAGCACAACACAGACCTCAGCTACAGACAATGTGCAAACAGACTATCTTCAGGTAAGGGTCAGAGGATGTTGACTGGTCTCACCTGTTTCGTTGATGGAGCGTTTATGACGCGCTTGCAGAGACGTCTTGATCAGTTTTACAGTCTGTTCCATGTAATCAGCAGCACGCACAGCATTACGGGTCTGGCCACGAGGCTGGTACAACAGCCGCCTGATATCTGATCCCCTGGCAGCATTCCTCTTCGCACGGTCAACATACCTGTGACAAATGTACAGGTCAGTTTTATATTGTTAGTTTTACAATGATACTACAGCTGTTGAACAGGTTTAGATGCTCACTGTCTTCTGGAGAAAAGGTAAGCACTGTCCACAACAGTCTTGGCTTCGGCCACAGCCTTTTCAATTTCAGCGCTGCTCACATGATATTCTGGGCAAAAGAAATACATATTTATTCTTTGTTCATTATATTATTTACTTTACCTACTAGTGTCTAAAGAGGTTTAGAAAATCAAGGCAGCACTCACCAGCAAACACCTGGCATTGCAAGCACAGGTAAAGACCTGCAGCCAGCAGACACAGAACAAGCTTCATTTCTGCAAGAAAAAGAAAAGTCATATGATTAAATAATTATATTAAAATAATTACATTTCATACAATACATTAAATAAGGTATCATTACCTCGAGGAAACTATTGTGTGACAATGAACTGTTATGTAAAACAAACCTGTGGAAAAGATGAAGGTCGTGCTCTCCAACTCCCTGCAGCATCCAACTCTAAGTTGCTGTCAAAAGACAAGGCTTGTTGGTGCGCACAATTTTTATACATGCTGAATAAATTGTCACGTGACATGTTTATTGTTTAGGAATTCAGGCAATGAACAATTGTCTTTTTCCTTGTTCCTTTCTTGTAAATAGCAATCAAAGTATTAACGTGACGCTGAGTGTCTGGCTTTTCACGTTTTTATTTGTCTTGTTGATAGTGTTACCTTTTGATTCGATGTGCAGTGTCGATGTGCATCAACAGTGCTCGATCATGTACAACACAATATTTCTCACATGCTTCAATTGTAGCTTTTTTATTCTAATTCTAAGTAGAAATAGTTTCTGTTTGAAACTAGCCCTTGTTTTACTGTGAAGTTGGAATTATTGTTACAAAGGCAATTACTATTATTGCATAAAATGTATTTACTGTATTCTCCAAAATGGTCACCCGGTCAAAGGACGATCACTGATGTATCTAAATAGGCGCAAAATGAGGGCAGCGCTGTGGCAGACACCTTGTTCATTTTGTCACCGATCAGGGTGGGGTAGAAAGGTGAAGGACCCAAATGCACAGCTTGCATGAACCTAGGTTTGTAAAGGTTTCATTAGGCTCATGGTCAGGCAGGCAAAAACAAGATCAAGAAACAGAAAACATGACCAGAACATGATGACAAGAACAAAACATAACACAGACGTCCAAGACAGAGTCTATAACCAAAAGAAGCAACCAAGTCCAAACCATTACTAAACAACACACCAACTGAGGCCCATATGGAACGGCGACGTCCTCCAGGCAGAGAGATGTCCAGAAGACCAGAGGGCCAAGATGGCCGCCGGGACAAAAAGCATCCAGTTGACTGCCAGAAGCGACGGTGTCCTCCAGGCGGATGCCAACCCAGGAGGCTGAAGAGTTCAGGAGGCCGGCAATGAACCCAGTCACCTCCAGAGCCCCACAAAGAGCATCGGTGGTCATCGCCAAACCATCAGGGACTAAGACATAAGTGGTTGCTGCCGTACCACCAGGGACTGAGGCAGACGTGGTTGATGGCGGACCGCCCGGAACCCCAGCAGCAACACCTGCACATAGACAAGCAGAGGGCACAGAAGGCCCTGGACATGTCCAGGCCACGGAGACTGGAGTTGGACCATCAGGCCTGGGAGCAGACGTAATCCTCGGAGAACCACCAAGAACTCCGGGAAAGACACCTGCACACAAGAGAGTAGAAGGCACGGGGTCCTGGAGCGGCCTCTTCAGGGCCACCAGCAGGGACAGGAATGGCCCCTCCTGGGCCAGCGGAGGCTAGAATGGCCTCTCCTGGGCCAACGGGGGCCTGGCTTGACTGAGCAGAAGCAGGTCTTGAATGAGCAGAAGCAGGGCTTGACCGAGCAGAAGCTAAAACAGGGATCAGATGTGACTGAAGTGGCATCCGCATTGACCACGGGTGAGCTGGAGCTGGGGCCTGAGTATAGAAAAGAAACTGGACAAGAGCAGGACCTTAAGTCCGTACAGGAGCAAGGCTCGGGCTGGACCAGGATTCAGAACTGGAGCTAGGGCTGGACCTAAAGCCTGGATTGAAGCTTGACATAAATGAGTAGCAGCAGATATGGGAGCTGACCGCTGCAGCAGGTCTAGGGCCAGAATTAGACGAGGGTATCGGGCTGACGCTTGAGCAGGAGTCTGAACTGGGGGTGGTTGGTGCACAGAAGCCTGAGCTGGGCGGGATGGCAGCACTGGAACTTGAGCTGGGCGAGACGGCTGCACTGGAGCTTGAGCTGGGCGAGACGGCTGCACTGGAGCTTGAGCTGGGCACGATGGCTCACTGGGGTTTGATGTGTCTTGGCGACAGGGGCAGCAGAGGTCTGTCGTGGCTTAGCGATCGGGGCAGCAGAAGTCTGTCGTGGCTTAGGGACAGGGGCATCAGTCACAGGCTGAGGATCCATGACTGGAACAGACTGCAAGGCTGTAGTTGAAACTGTCTGCGGAGTAGAGTGGGGTGCAGGCTGAAGTCTGGCAGTCGAGGCCTTTGAGGCTGTCGAAGCAACGGAGGATATGAACGTTGAGGAGAATGAAACAGAGTCAGAGCTTGGGTCCCAGAAAGAGGCTGAGCAGAGAGAACCAAGGGAAGGACAAGTTCCAAGACGAAGAAGAAGGAGGAATAAGGGTCCAGAGGGGCCCAGAGGGGAGAAAAGTAACCGTTGGACTGAAAACTCCAGGCTTGGAGGAAGAGTGGGAGCAGAGAAAATCCCCTCAGAGAGTCTTGGGAAGAGGGAGGCGTCAGGATGAATCTCCCCTACGAAGGGAAATGGTATCGGAAGGAATCCCCACCGAGAGGTCGAGAGTGACAAAGATGGAGAAGGTCTCCTAATTGGAATCCGAACAAAAGGCAAAGATATTTTGCGTCATGAAATGAAACCCCTTCTGAACAGCAGCTGTAATCTCCCCCTGGCAGCAGACACTGGGGAAGATTTGTGGATAGATCAGATGATTGGATGGATCAAAGAATGATGCATCTGATTAGAGGAAGTAAAGAGAAAAATGGAACAGACCGTGATGAGAGAGCAAGGAGAGTTAGGCCGACTGGGCATCAAGGTCAGTCGGCCAGAGAGGGAGTGGAGCTATGGCCCAAGTGGGTACCTTGGCGAAAGGGAGTGGAAATTCGAAAGGAATGATCTAGTAAACAGAAAATAAAAAAGCTAACAAAGAAGATTGGTAATTACAGCTGCTGTGCTATGGGATGTGTTAAAACTAGTTACCTACTGTATTAATCAATAAAGTTCATCAGTATGTTGATTCTTATTGATGATGTTATACAAATGTTGATGTTATGATATTAATCTTACATTTGGCCCTACTGTAAAGCAGAAATTGTTTACCAAGGTAAAAGTAAGGGTAAAGAGTTAGGGCGTAACTACTGTAGGAACATGCCTTGAGAAATCTGATGTGTAATAAAAAAGTCTTGCAATCGTAAGAATAAGGAAAGGTGGAAATAACCAAGAAGTTAGAAAGGGAAGTACATACTTTAGATTGTTGGGTCATGTTACCAGGTGCAGGGCAGAGTTCATGTCATGACTGTGCATATCTGCTGTAAAATGCAAGTTTCGGCCTGATTGGACAAAAGATGTTGATCATGCTATGAAAATAACCAATGAGAGTATAGGATGATGTAAGAGGGCGGAGGAGTAGGAACAAAATGTGTATAAAAACCCCAGGTTTTGGCTGGTTGGGGAGAAGACTTCGTGGCTGGAGGACACTCTGTGAGTCTGGACAAAATTGAGGAACAGAGGAGGAACAAAGGAACCCGCGATAAGGACACCTGCCTGCGGGCAGCTGAGCATCTTCACCTTGGACGGGATGAAGCATAACGAGGAATCACATTCTGAACCAGAGCAAACTGTACGAAAGCGAATTAACAACTAACTCTCCCCCTACTCGGCCCTCCGGGCCAAACACCGGGCAGGGAGGGGGCGTGAGTAGGGAAGTGAAGTGAAGGAGAAAAACAAAGCCCAAAACCTAACGATATCACTTGCTGTTTGCTTTTGCTCGTTCTGAATAAAGTACCAACTTGGAGTTGAAGTAACAGCGTCCTCTTCCTTATTATATTGCAAAAAGAGTTTCTTCAAATGAATTTATAGCCTCTCCTCAATGATGTAAAAAGCCATAGGTCATGTGTGACTCAGCCAGGCTGCATAAGGAAAACTCTTGTCGGTTTAGTCCAGACCCATAAATCAACACGTCCTGTGCGGTAAAAGTATCCTTTCCACTGAAAACATTTCCAGCAACTACAACAACAGTTACATGTAAGAAGGAGGCCGCTATAACTCATTTTGACTCTTTGGTATCTGTAATCTTCTGGTCTGTACAGGTGCTACTGAGCGTTTAGCAGTGGATATGAGGATTAAAACGGGAGCGAGACTGAAGCAGCCTGGGAAACATTCAGTCCAGGAAACAGATCAAATAGCCCCAAGGCATCACTTAATCCTGGGGTCTCTAGACAGGCGTCACTCCTGGCCTGTGGACTGGGGGAAAGAGTCGCAATGTCCAACCAGGACCAGGACCCGGGACATGCGAGGAGCCGGTGTCTTCCAGCTCTTAACGCATCATGCTCAGGCCATGAAAAAACTCCAAGCCGAGGTAGCTGAGCCACCAATCCTCCTCCATAATTATGTCCTCCACCTCATTCAGGGCATCTAACCGGGCTTCAAAAGTGGGTGCCTCCACCGAGTCCTTCAAAAAGAAGTGGTAGCACACAAGGAAGTGCTCAGACAAACCATGCAGAATCCATAGCAAAAAGCAAACAAACTCCACAAAACACCAATTGCGTTGACAAAAAGGGAAAAAGGCTAACAGGCTGGGGCTGGCTGGGTCCAGGTCTGGCCAGACTGTACTGTCACGATAATGGCCATGGCACAGACAGGGGGTAAGCAAAGGCAGTCAATATCCAGGCTGGGTTCAATACACAAGACAGAGTCCGAAAGCACCAGGGAGCAGGCAATAGTGATGTGCTTCATTTAAGGGCGGGGCTGAAATGATGATTGTGGCCCAGCTGTACTTGTGACTTATTCAGGAAGCGGTTCGGATTTTGCTGCGAGCCCCAACACTGGGAGAAACAAAAATATTTTTAAATATTTTTAACTTAGCGGTGGCAAAACCCTAAGAGTAGATGTATTCCAAAGCAGAAGAAATGTCAATAAAAGATATCGTCTAAGACCTGCCACAGTGGAAAAACTGACGTTTTTAAGTAAAAAAAAATGATGTGTTTCCTTAACCACAATTCATACCTCAACATTACAAAAGCACAATCGTTGTCCATCTTCTCACCACGTTGAAAATAATCATTTCCACTTTCATCATTTATAAATAATATTTTTTTCTTAATGCCAGTGTGTGTGTGTGCATGTACAGTATGTATATGCAGTATATGCAGTATAACATACAACATACATGTTTTACTGGACTTTTTTTTTTTGTTTTACTGGATTATTTATTTTGCTGACAGTTTATTCTACAGTCTTTCTGCAAAATGCCACACGCTTCAAATTCATGCCAACTGATATTGTTGCGTACAGTAGATGTCCTACTAGAGCAAATGAAGCTTCAAGAAGCTTTGCTTTGGAGGGAACCTGTTGGATGAAAGGGTTCAATGTTTCAAAAAGCTTCATCTGCCCATCACTAGCAGGCAAGACATGGTCAAAAGAAGAAACAGAACTGGTACACAAGAGATCTTCCAGGTATGAGTGTTGCTATAGGTACGTGGTCAAACAATCTGGCCGCAAGTGTGGTGAGTACTGGGGTTTAAATGCATGACCTGATTACTAATTGACAACGGCTGGTGAATCACACGACAGGATAAGTAAAACTAGAACTAAGGCAGACAGGAAAACAAAACAGGAAGTGCCAAACTAAAACAGGAAATGGCAAATGAAAGTCCCGGTTGTGACATATTTTTTTTGTTAAAAAGCACCATCCGACTGTTCCGGGTTGAATGCACGCCTATAGAAGGAATGCTTCCTCATACTCAACCCAATCCCTGGATAACCAGTCTTGCTATTGGGACATGGAATGTCACGTCACTGGGGGGAAAGGAGCCTGAGTTTGTGCAGGAGGTCAAACGGTACCGGCTAGAAATAGACGGGCTCACCTCCCCACAGCCTGGGCTCTGGAATCCAGCTCCTTGAGAGGGGCTGGACTCTCTTCTACTCTGGTGTTGCCTGCGGTGAGAGGCGGCCGGCTGGTGTGGGCTTGCTCATAGCTCCCCATCTTAGTTGCCATGTTTTGGAGTTTTCCCCGGTGGACAAGAGGGTCGCTTTCCTGCGCCTTCCGGTGGGGGATAGGTAGCACACCGTCGTTGGCGCGTACGGGCCAAACGGTAGTGTGGAGTCCCCGGCCTTTTTGGGGTCTCTAGAGGGAGTGTTGGAAAACTCGGGGCCCAATCATTCTTCTGGGAGGTTTCAATGACCACGTGGGCAACGACAGTGATACCTGGAGAGGCGTGATTGGGAGGAACGGCCTCCCTGTGTCACGATCCGGTTCTAGTTCTGCTTTTATTTTGTAAGGACTTAGTTTGTCAGCCATGTCGTCATGTTTTGGTTCCAGTTTCCATTTCCTGTTTTATTTTGGTAGTACTCCCGCTTTCTGTTTCTGTTCTAGCTTCACTTCCTGTTTACCGCATGTCACAGCTGTCCCTGTTTCCACCAGTCATTATCCACACCTGCACTTTATTAGTAATCAGTTCACCGTGTATTTAAGCACCGCCTCGCACCCCAGTACCTCGCCAGATTGTCGAGTCTCAGTACCACATTCCAGCGTCGCCGTATAGCTAATCTTATTGCACGATCCTGTCCGTACCTGACCGCCGATTCCTGCTATCACCCTGTCTGTACCTTCGCCTTAGACCTTGTGGTAAATCTCCTGACTGTCTGACCATCGAGTTTTGTCTATCCCTAGTCTGTACCTCTGCCGTGTTTACCTGTGTACCGAACTCCTGCATGTTCCCCGGACCTGATCTTGCTTGCTCCCTTTCGTGCCTGAGAACTGTGACTATTCGTCTATGACCTGGATCGCCTGACTATGTTGGATAATAAACGCTGTTTGTTAACTATAACCCTTGTCCGCACTGAGCATTTGGGTCCTCCGCCGTGTGTTCCTGACACCCTGATCTGAACCCGAATGGTGTGATGTTATTGGACTTCTGTGCCAGAAACAGTTCGGTCATAACAAACACCATGTTCGAATATAAGGGTGTCCATCGGTGTACATGGCACCAGGACACCCTAGGCCGGAGGTCGATGATAGACTTTGTAGTCGTTTTACCTGACCTTCGGCCATATGTTTTGGATTCGGGTGAAGAGAGGGGCTGAGCTGTCAACTGATCACCACCTGGTGGTGAATAGGATCCGCTGGCAGGGAAGGAGGCTGGAACGACTTGGCAGGCCCAAAAGTATTGTGAAGGTCTGTTGGGAATGTCTGGCTGAACCCTCTGTCAGACAGACCTTTAACTCACACCTCCGGGGGAGCTTTGACCAGATTCCGAGGGAGGTTGGAGACCGAGTCCGAGTGGACCATGTTCGCCACCTCCATTGTCAACGCGGCCATTCGGAGCTGTGGACACAGGGTCTCCGGTGCCTGTCGTGGTGGTAATCCCCGAACCCGGTGGTGGACGCCGGAGGTAAGGGACGCCATCAAGCTAAAGAAGGATTCCTACCAGGTCTGGTTGACCTGTGGGACTCCTGAGGCAGCTGAAGGATACCGACAAGCCAAGCATGCTGCAGCCCATGCCGTTGCGGAGGCAAAAACTCTGGCCTGGGAGGAGTTCAGGGAGGCCATGGAGGAGGACTACCGCTCGGCCTCAAAGAGATTCTAGCAAATTGTTCGGCGCCTCAGGCGGGGGAAGTAGTCCTTTACCAACTCTGTTTTCAGTGGAGATGGGGAGCTGTTGAACTCAACTGGGTATGTTATTGGACGGTGGAAGGATCTCTTCACAACCCCTTCGACCTGCCTTCTGCTGAGGAACCAGAGGCAGGGGACTCAGGCGAACTCGCCCATACCCAGGTTATCGAGGTAGTTTGTAAGCTCCTTGGTGTTCCCATACTGCAACAGCATTGCGTCCAGAATACATCAAGGGATGCCAATCATGCGTTCCCATTATCCTGCCATATGAGAAGCATGTGGTGGATTGAACTGCCACCGACGGCCAAAATCTTCAAGATAAGTGTTGAACTTGTTGTTGTGACAGCCCTGTTTGTCTATTTGAAGCTCTCGACAAGCACTCACAAAATTTGTTCCACAGTCCGATCTAAACGGTTTAACAGTGCCCCTAATGGCAAAGAAGTGACGCAGAGCATTGATAAATGATGAAGTGTCCATAGAATCTATGACTTATAAAAAAAAAAATGTACAATGTATGACAATATGTATGGCCGAGTGCTCATACACACAAAGATGACGGCCCATCTTTTTGATTGCGCTTGCCCTCCTCGTGTTCTTCTGGCTGTTACGGCCCATGGGCCAAAAACATCTAGGCTCACACATGAAAAGGGAGGCTCTGCACACCCTCTGTCCTCTGGCAGATCTGACGTAATTTGCTCTTGTTGCTTGCCCCTTAGTCGGCAGCATGTGACACAATTATGGATAACAGTGCTGACTGCTCTCTTCCCACCCATTATCCAAAACCCTGCAGCTCTGATAGCATGTTCCGTAAAGTGTCTCCCCTGGTGGAATACACGTGCGTGGAAATGTTTGATTATGAGCTGGGTTACGTTGTTCTTACTGGGAATGATCATGGGGTGCGTTACGTCTGTTGTCATTTGTGTTCTCCTCAACCGACCTCCAACTCTGAATACTGGATTTCTATCTATGAATGGATTTAGTTTGTGAAATGGGCATTGTCTGTGTGTGGACTCATCCTTCTCCATGCATCTGATATCTTCTGCATACGCCTCTATTTGAATTGCACGAATGATGGTCGCTTTTGCTAGCTGTAGTTGCTCCTCGGTATTGTGTTTATTGCACCGGTGCCATCCATAACATGCATGATCTGCTGTTCACTTAAAGCTTGTGGCGATGTGTTGCAGCCTGGCAATGGCCTTCGTCAGGTTGTTCCAACTAGAGACTCTTTGGAATCTTGCTGTTTCAAGCTTGCTTCTCGCCAAGGAAGTAGCACAGGAAACAATCTCCGTACGGAGCTCAGCGTCGTTTTTAGGGTCCATGAGATCAAAAGATTCTTCTGTTGTTGACCTATGGTTTATGTCGGCTAGGAATATGGGTCCATGCCATGTGGAGTCAGACAGACGTTCAGCAGATAATGCCCTTGTGGCGTGGTCAGCTGTGTTTTGGTGAGTGGGCACGTAGTGCCACTGATGAGCCTGGGTTGAACGTCTGATGCGCTGCACGCGGTTGTGAACATACACGTAAAAGAGTCTCTTTTCATTGAAAATGTAACCAACAACTACTTCTGAGTCTGTACAAAAGCTTACTGCTTCTATCGCAGTGTCAAGCTCTTGCTGGAGGAGCTCTGCCACCTCTGTGGCCAGCACAGCAGCACCCAGTTCTAATCTGGGAATAGAGCCGCTGGCTTCGGTGCAAGCCTGGCCCTTCCAAGGAGAAATCCCACTTCGCTGTGTCTATTTTTGTCTGTGAGCTTCAGGTAAGCTACAGCTCCAACTCCTTTGTGGAAGCATCGCAGAAAACGTGCATTTCCTTCCTCTGAGGGTCAGACAATGGGATGACGTGTACATAAAAGGGACCTTGAGCCGCTGCTGGTATTTCAGGGAGTCTTTCCATTTTTCCCATGCTTCCTGTTTCTCTTTCAGCAACTGTGTATCCCACTCACTGGTTTCTGCAGAAATCTCTCTCAGGATGGAGCATCCTTCGATGCTGACTGGCATTGCAAAGCCGAGTGGGTCAGCTGATGATGACCGACAACACTCCACGTTTGGTAAAAGGTTTGTCATTTATCTCAACTCGAAATGAGAAATGATCTGTAGACAGATCCCAACCCAGTCCGAGGCTCCGTTGCACTTGTAATGAATGTTGTCCCGGCTTAAGTCCCTGCAGGCCTGTAGCTAGGTCTTCATGAGGGAAGGCACTGGCAACAATGGGACTGTTTGAAGCAATCTTATGGAGGAGGATGTTGGATTGGGCGACCATTTTTTGAGACCTGTCGATCACGGACTGACAGAACAGTCACCCGGGACGAGCTCGGAGTAGAGTCGCTGCTCCTCCACATCGAGAGGAGCCAGTTGAGGTGGCTCAGGCTGGTTCGGATGCCTCCTGGATGCCTCCCTGGGGAGTTGTTCCGGGCATAAGACCCAGGACACGCTGGAGAGATGTTGTGGAAATTTCCCATAAAGAAGCAGATGAGAGAGTTGTCCTTTTGTGCGATTTATTGAAATAATAAAGAAAATAAAAATAATGGGGAAAGCAAATAAAAAGCATGGATGTTGATCGTGCACATCAACAAACCAAAAACCAGCTGGGGAGATCAGTGTACACACCACGAAGGTGTGATGCAAAGAGCCCACCATCCTCAAGTTGCTTCTGCCTTTTAACCCCTTTCTCTGGCTCTGGTGGAATGTCTCTCTGCAGCAATGGAATTGTTTGCGCCACCTTATCTCACTGTGAGTGAGAATGTTTGCTTTCTCACTTCTGCATCGTCATGTCATGTTATCCAAAGGAAGGAACACCGAGCTTCCAAGACAAGATGCATTCGCTTTAACAGCCTTGGGTCTGGTGGGGAGTCAGATAGGATGGAGCCAGAGTCCGGGTGTAAAAGACAAACATATATCATAAATTATTAGTCAGTCAAATGGAACATCAGATGTTTAGACTTGACGTACGACAGGGCACAAGAGATTAGTTGTTTGTGTGAGAATGTTCAGTATTGCACCTAACCAGCACATGACGACTGTGTTGGATAAAAAATAGCACAAAGGCAATTTTTTTTTTTACATACCCCCCTTTTGATTACACATTAATCAAACACTAAAATAATAAAAATCAAACATTGCATTTTGTAGTACCAGCCCTTACAAATGAAACAGTGAGTGTATTAAGTCAAAATTCAAAAATACACCTTCACATAAAATGCAAGTAACTTAGGGGTAAAAGGTTGGGAGCTGTTTTGGTGGGTAGTTATACAAGAATAACCTCTGTATAGGCATGTGAAGCCAATAATCATATTTGTATCAGATTATATTTTGTGATCAGATCAAAGTTATTACGTGAATTAGAGTCGGTTTTTTAAACATAGTGCCATTTGATACGAGAGTGTTGCTGAGGTCGCACGCATGATGAGACCTCTAACCAGTGTGATAACTTTCAGATCTTTAATTGTAGATTTGGGTCTAGAATGAATATGAGAATAGGGGATTAAACCAGAATGATGATGCATTTGTTGCTTGTGTTGTCTTATAACCTCTATCATCTGTCGATGAAGGATAAAAGTTAATTGTAGCAGTGAATAAAGAGATTGTGAGCAAATCAAGTACCAAATCAAATTCAGGATATTTAAACTCAGTGTTGTTGTGAAATTTTCTTCTTCAAAAGTAGTGTGCAAAGTTACATGGAAACATCATATGATAAAGGCAATAATCCAAGTAACATAAAATGAAGTATAACACAGCATGGGTACAATTGATGTCTTGTAACAATGTGCTTCTTCCTGTATGTGCTTCTTCCATTATACACCATCCAACCAGTCCCCTGGTTGGATGGTGTATAATGTTCCTGTCGCCTGTTTTCACCTGTTGGGAAATCTGAATTGTGGGGAAAAAAGTGTTTAGGCGGCACTGCTGCCATCAGGCCCAAACCAGACTCCATGGCTACAGGTGGAACCATTTGCTGCCAGAGTCTGAGTTCCTGTGAGGTAGAAAATGTTTAAAGCACAGGGAGATGAGGAAGGAGAGGGTAGAGAGAGTTGGAGAGGAAACGAGGATCAGGAGAAGGAGGGATTGTCGGGCAGCGACCTTCGCAGCAGCGTCTTCAGCTGCATGTCGGCAGAAACAAAGTTGTCTCTGAGGGTGTGAGTGGGACGGTTAAAACAGCATTAGCTGTAGGTGGCAGGACAGCGTCCAGCAAAGCAGCAGCATCAGCGTGTGTGTTTCCAGCAGAGATGGGATCAGTGCCCCCAGTGTGTGCAGGGCACTTACATACAGCAATTGCAGCTGGTAACAGAATTGCGTCGAGCAGATCAGCAACCTTATCATGATGCAAGATAGGTTTGCCATCAGATTTCAAAAACTTTCTGTGTTTCCACAGAGCACCAAAGTCATGTCTAACGCCAAAAGCGTATCTGGAGTCTGTGTTGATGGTAACAGACTCTCCTTCTGCTAGTTTACTAGCTTCAGTCAACACGATCAACTCTGCAGCCTGAGCAGAGTAGTGTCTTAGCAAAGCGCCAGACTTCAAGACGGCCTCCTGATAGTAACGTTCAGCATGTTGAGCAAGGTGGTGTTTCATTTAAGCCATCGAGCTGTGGAAAGATGTGATCTATTCCAAAAGAATCAAAGACACAGAATGAGGACAAAAGAACAGAAGTCGTACAACCTGATTTCTCATCCACTGTTCGAGTGAAAGGTCGCGTAGGGTCAGATCAGGGAGACCCAAAGTAGGAGCCTGAGGTCAGTGAATGTTGTTCAGCCTCAGACGTCCACGTGAGACAAGAAGTGGGCGATGAAGACGTCTGCATCAGAACCCTGAGTGGGGCCTCAAAGACAGTAAAGTTACAAACGAAAGTCCTACAATAAGAACAAAGACCTAGAAAAGACATAAGCTTTTTATACGAGCACGGTTTAGACAGGTTTCAAATTGCTTTAACTCTGTTGGGTGAGATGGATTTGCCATCAGTTGTAATTACAATGACCCAGAAAATAACCTTTGTCTGAACAAACTGTAATTTAGACAGGCTCTTTGTGGCCTGTAGCATCCAATGTTTCAGTAGCTTAGTGGTGACTGCAGTAATGCTGTCTATGGCTTCCTTTAAGAGGGTGTTGTTGTTTACATGGTCTGTGGTCAGATTTAGGTGTGATGACCACTGGTTCACATCCTCTGATCAAACCTACATCATATCTGTGTGTGAGCCACAGGGAAGCAGTGGCTTCCTGTAAGGCTGAGTGTTGGGTCAGAGCGTCCTCTGAAATGAAAATAAAAACATGTAGTGTGTGTCATTAGAATGCAGAGGTACCCAGTTCACTGTTTGCTGCACAATACGGGCAGAATAAAAAAACTTATAAAGTATGCAAAGTAGGTGAATACGTCACATGGGGTCGGAAGTCGTTCACCAGTCTCCACCCCGTTGACATCTGTTCACGAAAGGACCCACGTCCTGCATCTGTCTCCATCATGTTTTCACAGAGGGACGTGTGGAACTGTAGAATAAACATCAAAAATCTTTTTGTTCATTAGTAAATAAAATCGCAAGCGCAGACCTGTGTTCATCCCAAAAGAGGGAAGTTGAGGTCAGTTTGTTAGTGTGTGTGTGTGTGTGTGTGTGTGTGTGTGTGTGTGTGTGTGTGTGTGTGTGTGTGTGTGTGTGTGTGTGTGTGTGTGTGTGTGTGTGTGTGTGTGAAATCATAACTCTTCAAATTTATCATCAGGACCAGAAGACACATGTGCTGTACAGGACAGGTCAGATGCATCTCTGGAGGTCGTATCACATGGAAACAAGCTGTGATGCAGCCTGTGTGAGGGCCTCAGTTACAGCCCCCCCTCAGCAGCCAATGATAAGAGCACAGCTGAGCTGAAGTTAACACCAACAGAAGAGGGATTATTTAGAATGTCTGTAGATGTAACCTGCACTCCGTGTGGAGTGGAAATTAATCAAATACTTAAACTACACATGAGATCTCTTCCTAAGAATTTAACTGGGCCTAAGTTTGAAAGCAAAATTCATTCTTAATGTGTCTTGCTGTCAGATGTTGCACAAGACAGTGAAACAGTAAGTTTTTAATAGTCTGGTACGTACAGTGATTATTATTACTTCTCTCTAAAGTTGTCTTCCCTTTAATAGTCATTATTGGGTCTGTTTCAGTCGGTTTCAGTCTTCCTATAGTCTGGTTTTGTTTTTGTTTTTCTTGTTTTTTTTCTACAGTCTGGCCAGACGAACCTATAGTGTGCACAAATCTTTTTAGAAACACGGAGGAATTGAAATAGTTTAAACCCATCAGACTGTAAAGTCATGCAGCAGTTGTCATTTAGCTGTTTGTCATCATTTTAATATCACTCTGTGGGATTTTGTTTTGAGCAAAAAGCGATTCTTCATTGCAAGCAGATAAGCATGAACATGAATTTGAGCGTGTATCAGCTGTAAGCGTGTTTCTTCATTGCGTGCGTGGAAATGTGTATTTGTGTGTTTGCGGTACTGTACAGATGACTATATCTGGTGTTTAAGGGCTATCATCTCAGGGTGTCCGATCAGAACAACAATCTCTGTACAGGTGAGTCGAGGTAGAGGCAGAGACAGATCCAGATTGGGAAAAACTTTATCTTCATGAGGATCAGCAACACAGACTTTGAGTATATATGCATATGGGTGTGTGGTTTTCCTACAGCAGAAACAAATACTAAGTATTAAGAAATTATCAATAAACAATTAAAGTACAAGACATGACTGAAGCCTGTTAATAACATATATGAAAGATATACAACATGACTTATAGAAGCTCTATTACACGGACACATTGAGAACAAGCAACAGGCTTAGCGGTCGCAGCACCAAAAGCTAGGCTACATGGCTAACGGTCAGTGTTCTAAACGTCACAAAATAATATACTAATACCCGCCATAGATAACTGAAACAAACAGCAACACAATAACTATCCAGTATAAACGACATTAGTTACTTTATTAGACGCACACTGCTAAATACTCAGAAATGTCCGTGCAATGCAAATGCGTCTTTCAAAACAAGTCTCCGCTGACACAAGGAACACAGCTCTAGAGCGCCACCTACTGGCCAAAAACAAGAACCAACAGTACGAAACTAAAGTTAAACTACAATCTTTTGTACAGGTACCGTCTTGTACGTCACGTGAAAAGGAACCGTCACCTTCCTCCTTCCCCAACCATCAGTCTGATGTGAGCACCAGTGGGTGAAGCCTGACGTAGATGGGACAGTTGTTCCTCGATGACAGACCTTTCCTGGATCCTCAGATGCAGCTCTTTTGGGCCGATCACGTCTGAAGCCTCTCCTGTTGTTTCAACCAGTGTCTGTGTCAGAGCACGTCTTCTCACTCTGCTGTTGCTCTGTCCTTGTTTTCCTTTGCTGATTGTCATAAGCAGGTGTCTGTCAGACACACACGCTTGTAGTAGCTGGTTCATCTGATGAGCCCAGAACGTGATGCTGCAGACGTTGTGGAGTCAGTGAGGCGTCCATGCTGTGGTCTGTGTCCTCCAGCTGCTGTGGTGTCAGAGCTTCCACCCTGTTCTGGTTGTTGATCAGACGCTTCTTCTCCTTCGGTTCTTCTGCTGATGGTGGGAAAGGAGTCCAGATCCGGATTTACCCTCATCGCGCTCAGTTCTGCATTAGAATAGAGAGCAGAAACAGTGGGAGCATTTGATCTTGACATGATATGTGTGTGTGTGGTGTGTGTGTGTGAGTGCAAACAATTCTTCCCCAGAGTTGTTATCTCCTTTCTTTCTGTTACTCTCATCTCTCTTTTGTTTCTTTTAGGGCTTTAGTTTTGATAGTTTTGCTTTTTCAAATCTCATCTTTTGTATCTAATTTTTCTTTTAAAGGTGCATATGTCTTTTACACACGTGATTCTCCTTTTGAACCCAGAACCAGTTTCCCACTCATGGAAACATGAAACGCACTAATAACCATATTTACTTTTACTTTTGTAATGCTGCAGTCTGGTGGTGGAGACTTAGATCGCCTCGAACCCATCTTTCAGAGTCCCGGTGGTTTCCTGCCTTAGACTGTTTTGTGTTCCGGCCGGAACCTTTTTTCGAAATTTCTCTTCCACGGACGTCTCCGTAGAAAGGGAACCGCTCAGATCAGCGACAGAGTTCTCGGAAGTGCTCCCTCACCGTCAGGCCCCTCTAAGACCCGGGACCCTAGTATCTCAAAAACACGTCCCCCTGCAAACGCGCTCCGTCTGTCAGAAGTCATCTTTTATTTCCTTGTCCACACCCTTTGGACTGCGCTCAGATCTGCACACTGGTCTGTATCCTCAGTACAGACGAAAGCTCGGTTCCACGAGCCAACCCTTAGCAACCACCGTCTCGGCCACCAGGGCAGACTTTGACCTAATTAATTTTACCCGAATATTAAATTTTAAAATTATATTTTTTTTTCCCTAATATTATTTTATTATATTTTGGATGTTTTCAGCCAAATAGTCGTTTTAGAAATATTATCATCTCTAGTCCTAATTATGTTTTCTTTTGTTGTTGTATGTTTTAGTCTAGTAGGGGATGTTTTAGAATTAATTGTTATTTGCCTTACTTTCCCTAAACCAAATGATCAGAGCCAAGTAAACTCGAATACGTGTTTCCAATTTCAAACCCGTTTTTTTTTCTCTAAGTCACAACAAAACGGAATCTCTCTCACCGGGCCGAGTAGAGGTTGAATTTTGAGTTCGTTGGATCTCGTCAGAGGCGATCCAGACGGGTGAGCAGTCCTCCCACTCAGAACAGCTGTAGAGGTTTGGAGGCTGAGCGAACCTAGTCCTCAGGACTATCGTCCCTGGTCACGCCGTCCAGACGACCTGCAGCGGATACTGTTCGTAGACGCCAATTTCTGTGGTGGAAATTTCCCATAAAGAAGCAGATGAGAGAGTGGTCCTTTTGTGCGATTTATTGAAATAATAAAGAAAATAAAAATAATGGGCAAAGCAAATAAAAAGCATGGATATTGATCGTGCACATCAACAAACCAAAAACCAGCTGGGGAGATCAGGATGGATGGGTGGATGGATATTTACTTGTTTTTGGCTTTATAGTATTTTCCCATTAATTTAGCTAAATTGTGGTGTTTTAGCAGTTAAACTAAATGTCGAGCAGAAAAAAACTAAGTGCTTTTGAAGTTTTCTGAGCTCAACCAAGTATTTTTTATATATTTCATATTATATGTTCTTAAAGTGAATACTGAAACAAGAAAGTTCAATTCAATTCAATTTTATTTATATAGCGCCAAATCACAACAAAGTTATTTCAAGGCACTTTACAAAGTAAGGTTTAAAACCTCACACAACTAAACCCAACAAATCCCACATACAGCAAGCATTTAATTTGACAGCAACAGTGGAGAGGAAAAACTCCCTCTCTAACGAGGAAGAAACCTCCAGCAGAACCAGACTGGATGTGGGCGGCCATCTGCCTCGACCGGTTGGGGTGAGAGGATAGAGAGATAGAAAAGCACAGCAACAGCAACAAGCAACAACAGAGCACAGGCAGGATGGTTGGACCAGGGACTGGATGCAGGCAGGATGGTTGGATCCGCAGCTGCCCATCACAGACACCAAACTTTGAGTCCAATGATACCTGTAGGTGAGGACAGAGAGGGAGAAAGAGTGGGGGGGGGGGGGGGGTTTAAGTCCCCCAGCAGTCTATGTCTATTGCAGCTTAACTAAGAGATGGTTCCTGTGACTAACAATAATTGCCAGTGACCTGAACCATCTCTAACTATAAGCTTTATCAAAAAGGAAGGTTTTAAGCCTAATCTTAAAGGTGGAGAGTGTGTCAGCTTCTCGAACCTGAAGAGGGATCTGGTTCCAGAGGAGAGGAGCTTGGTAGCTAAAAGCTCTGCCCCCTGTTCTACATTTAAACACTCTAGGAACCACAAGTAGCCCAGCGCTCTGAGAACGAAGTGTTCTGCTGGGAGCATAAGGAACTATAAGGTCTCTCTCATATTTTTAGGCCCAACAATAAGAAAGTGCTTTTTTATATTTCATTAGACTGTCCTTCCATGCAATGCAGTTTACATTTATTTTGTTGGAACGCCACTGTCTTTCTAGTTGTCTAGTCCTTTGCTTTAGGCTGCGGATGTCTGAGTTATACCACGGAGCTGATTCACTGTCTTCTTCTTCAGAGGAGCCACTGTGTCTAACATTGTACGTAGAGAAGCTGCAGCATCATCTACAAGACAGTCAACCTGTTCATAAGGATTAAGGTGACTGTTCTCTGTGTATCTGCAAGACATTGAGGCAAAAGTTGATGGAATCATCTGCTTGAATCTGGCAACAGCATTGTCAGATAAACATCTGCTATAGTAACATTTCTTTCCAGCTGTTATAGGGTCAGTTGTGCTAAAAACAGTCGAGCCCAGTCCCAGTCCAGTCGAGCCCAGTCCAGGTTCCCGTCCAGTCGAGCCCAGTCCAGGTTCCCGCCCAGTCGAGCCCAGTCCAGGTTCCAGCCCATTCGAGCCCAGTCCAGGTTCCCGCCCAGTCGAGCCCAGTCCAGGTTCCAGCCCATTCAAGCCCAGTCCAGGTTCCAGTCCCGTCGAGTCTAGTTCAGGTTCCCGTCCCGTCGAGTCTAGTCCAGGTTCCCGTCCAGTCGAACCCAGTCCACGTTCCAGCCCAGTCGAGTCACGTCCAGGACCCAGTTCAGTCGAGTCCTGTCCCAGTACAGTCGAGTCCTGTCCCAGTCCAGTCCAGTCCTGTCCCAGTCCAGTCCAGTCACGCTCCTGTCCCAGTCCAGTCCAGTCACGCTCCTGTCCCAGTTCAGTTCAGTCACGCGCAGGTCTTGTCCCAGTCAGAGGACACCACCTGTCGAACGGGTGCTATGCACACCCGATCAGGCCCGACGTCTGCTCCGTCGAGCTCGGCGGTTGCAAGCAGCCAAGCCAGCTCCAGAGTAGACGCCGTCTCAGTCGCTGCCGGCTCCAGTGAGGAGCCTGAGAGCAGCGCAGCCGGCTCCAGTGAGGAGTCTGAGAGCAGCGCCGCCGGCTCCAGTGAGGAGTCTGAGAGCAGCGCCGCCGGCTCCAGTGAGGAGTCTGAGAGCAGCGCCGCCGGCTCCAGTGAGGAGTCTGAGAGCAGCGCCGCCGGCTCCAGTGAGGAGTCTGAGAGCAGCGCCGCCGGCTCTAGTGAGGAGTCTGAGAGCAGCGCCGCCGGCTCTAGTGAGGAGCCTGAGAACACCGCCGCCGGCTCTAGTGAGCAGCCTGGGAGCAGCGCCGCCAGCTCTAGTGAGGAGCCTAAGGGCAGCGCCGCCGGCCCCTGTGGGGAGCCTGAGAGCAGCGCCGCCGGCTCCCGTGGGGAGCCTGAGAGCACTAGAGGCTCTAGTAAGGACGCCGCTCCTGTTCTTGTCGGCCATCTTGAGGCCGTTCCTGTTCCTGTCGGCCATGTAGAGGTCGTTCCTGTTCCTGTCGGCCATGTAGAGGTCGTTCCAGTCCCTGTCCCAGTCCCTGTCGGCCATGTTGCGGCCGTTCCAGTTCCTGTCGGCCATGTTGAGGCCGTTCCTGTTCCTGTCGGCCATGTAGAGGTCGTTCCTGTTCCTGTCGGCCATGTAGAGGTCGTTCCAGTCCCTGTCCCAGTCCCTGTTGGCCATGTTGCGGCCGTTCCAGTTCCTGTCCCAGTCCCTGTCGGCCATGTTGTGGCCGTTCCAGTTCCTGTCCCAGTCCCTGTCGGCCATGTTGCGGCCGTTCCAGTTCCTGTCCCAGTCCCTGTCGGCCATGTTGCGGCCGTTCCAGTTCCTGTCCCAGTCCCTGTCGGCCATGTTGCGGCCGTTCCAGTTCCTGTCCCAGTCCCTGTCGGCCATGTTGCGGCCGTTCCAGTTCCTGTCCCAGTCCCTGTCGGCCATGTTGCGGCCGTTCCAGTTCCTGTCCCTGTTCCTGTCGGCCATGTTGCGGCCGTTCCAGTTCCTGTCCCTGTTCCTGTTGGCCATGTTGCGGCCGTTCCAGTTCCTGTCCCTGTTCCTGTCGGCCATGTTGCGGCCGTTCCAGTTCCTGTCCCTGTTCCTGTCGGCCATGTTGCGGCCGTTCCAGTTCCTGTCCCTGTTCCTGTCGGCCATGTTGCGGCCGTTCCAGTCCCTGTTCCTGTCGGCCATGTTTCGGCCGTTCCAGCCCCTGTTCCTGTCGGCCATGTTGCGGCCATTCCAGTCCCTGTTCCTGTTCCTGTCGGCCATGTTGCTGCCGTTCCTGTCAGTCTCGGAGTGGCAGTCCCACTCGCGCAGGTCGCGCCAGCCGCGGTCCCGGTGGACCTCCATGAGGAGGTTGCGCCAGCCGCAGTCCCGGTGGACCTCCAGGAGGAGGTCGCGCCAGCTGCAGCCCCGGCGTACCTCCAGGAGGAGGTCGCGCCAGCCGCAGCCCCGGCGTACCTCCAGGAGGAGGTCGCGCCAGCCGCAGCCCCGGCGGACCTCCAGGAGGGGGTCGCGCCCGTCGTAGTTCCTGCCGACCTCCAGGAGGGGGTCGTTCCCGTCGCGGCTCCGGCCGCACCTGCAGCCGGCACCTGTGCCCCCCTGCCTCAGCGGCGGCCTGGCAGGATCTCGCCGCGTCTCCACCCGCCTTAAGAGGGAGCAGCGAGACGTCTTTGTTGTTCATGCGTCGTGGACTTTGTTCTTGTCTTGTGGACATTCATGTTGGTTTTTCTTGATTATGGGACTTTTTTTTCGGGTAGGTCCTCTGGTCTGTCGTGTACGGGCGTGCGTTTTGTTTTGATGGGGGTTCCCGTTTTTCCCTCCCCCAGTCCGCCCTCCGCCCGCCCTGTCGGTGTTCCATGCGGGTTGTTTTTGGTTCTTGCCCTCCGCCGGTCCTCCCTCCGCCCGCCCTGCTCGTTTTTTTTTCTTTGGTTGTCTGGAATCCGCCCTTGGGAGGGGGGTACTGTCACGATCTGGGTTTTGTTTCTTGTTGTTTCCTGTTTTATTTTGTAATACTTCCTGTTCAGTTGTCACGTCCCGGTGTTAGATCCGCCTTTATGTTGAAAGGACTTCCTGCTCACCACATCACAGCTGTTCCCTGTCAGTACCGGTCCGCATTATCCACACCTGCACTTCATCTGCTATTAGTTCACTTTGTATTTAACCACCACCTGTGTCCTTAGTTCCCCGCCAGATCGTTGTTTGTGTGTTTCCTGTCATAATCCGGTTTGTTGATCCTGCCCTACCGTGTTTCGTGAACCCTGTCTTGACTGCTGATTTTGAGCCTGCCTGATCCCTGCCTGTTCTTGTCTGCCCTGCTTTTCTGTTCTGCCTGTTGCCGACCTTGCCTGCCTGACCACGATCTGACGCTCGACGATTCTGGTATTGTAACCCCCTCTCGTGTATGAACCTTGCCTGTTCCTGACGCTGCCTCTGCCTAACCCGGAATAAACCACCCTTTGATCACCGTCAACCTGTGTTTTGCTGTGCCTTTGGGTCCTCATCCAAGCGTCCCTGACAAGGCTCCACTCTGAGTTGTCAAGCAGTGGGGGGACTAAACAACATGGCCATGTTACTAGAGAGCAGAGGGGCTCCGTTCAACGTGGGATGGACGCCGTCTCTTCTAATCAGCCCAGGTTTTCCCCAAAAAGTGCTCCAATTAGCCACAAAGCCCACATCGTTTGCAGGACACCACCTAGACAACCAGCGGTGGAGCGATGACAGCCGGCTATACATGTCATCGCTGGTCACATTGGGGAGGGGTCCATAGAAAACTAAGTGTAGCACATACAGTAATTACAGCCTAATGATATCATCAGCTTTATTAAAAACATACACAAAAAACAGTAATTATCTTAATAGGAAAATTGGGTAAGAAAAATGGCATTGCTAAGTAGACAACAGAGCGTAACTGACCTAGCATTGATTAAAAACTTCAAAGAATATACCAGAATGGTGTTATAAATCAAATATTCACTTACAGTACAAAGCTCAGCAGCTTAAAAATTACATTTTCTAAAGATGATCATTTTAGTGTGCCAAGAAAATAGTAGCTTGAAACCGGTGAAAACGCATACGTTGTATAGTAAAACGATCACTCCTAAAGATAAAAAGAATATTACAAATTTCAAGGTTAGTCAGACTTTATGTAGTTTTTACAATAATTATTTATTTGTGGTTATGTGGCGTATTCCACACTTTATCTATGAATTTTTGTGAAGAACGTGTGCTTCATTCAGTATTAAACAATGTGTTGAAAGCAAGAGTTGTTTCAAACATGATTTATTTCATTGCATTTCACATTGTCAGCTGTCTCTTTTTTCCCCTCTACTTGTTCTTCTCCCTCTCTCAACTTTCTAAAGGTGTCCTCAACCTCAGAGCTGTAGCTACAACTATGTTATTGTAAATGTCTTTTTTCTAGGTTTGGCCAAAGTTGTAAACCTGACTCAACTGAAGCTGTATCATGGGCAGTTTTCTACTCAATGAACAGCAGCTCTCCCGACAAGGTGCTGTCTCTGGTCAAACCGCTGGCCCCCTCGTTGGCCACCAGCCACACCTGGTCTCCCCTCTCCAGCCTAATGTACACATTGCCAGAAGCACTGATGTAGCCGTTCTGCTGGCTGGTGTATGAGTGCAGTATGGACCTGCCATTGCGGTACAGATCCATGTTGCCGTTGTTCCTGTTGATTGTACAGTGGAACTCAAACTCATAAACACCTGGGACGCTACAGGTAAACCGACCAGTGGAGGTGGAATAACTCTTCTGCCCATTGTAGATGACATTATTGAAGTTAATGGGTGCGCCATTCCTAGGTGTAGAAGAGCCCAGTTGCACAGAGAAAGCAACTTTTCCCACAGGGCCAGGTGGTCCAGCGGGGCCTGCTGGTCCAGATAGACCTCTGGGTCCTGTGTGACATGGATATCACACACAGAATATATAATTAATACTGGTATGACTAAAGAACCATTTTACTTTGATACTTTTATTTTATCACCTTCAATACTTATGGTTAAGTTGATTTACCTTGTGGTCCTGATGATCCCTTTGGTCCCTGTGGTCCTGGTGGTCCCTGTGGTCCTGAAGGTCCCTGTGGTCCTGGGGGTCCTGGTGGCCCTGGCGGTCCTCGATTGTCTTTTAAATGAAAAAGGAAAAACATCAATGTCCAAAGCACAAGTTATTCACTGTCAGTTAAATGAAGTCAGAGAAGGTTTGACAAACACCAACACACCTTGCCATGGACTGAGGTCAACTGCAGGAATATCTGAACATTTGGTGTAACCAGATCCTCGAGGCCTGTACAGGTAGGCATTCTGGGGAAGCTCAGTGATGCCAGTGTTGTCACAGATGAAGCGGGAAAATGAGACATGACGCAACGATTCCTTCTGTGCCTCAGTGAAGACTCCAGAATTCTCCCACCAGAACCTGAAATTGGGTAGATTGGTAATGTTTGTAAAATATAGAACTAATATAGAACTAATACCTGTCTTCTCACACTTTTCAGTGTCTGTTATATTTTACCTGTCTCCTTGGCGGAGCCTCTGAAACTGGGTAGCAATCAGGCAGCCAAACAGTGGTCCCACTTTTGCTCCAGGTAAAAATGGCTCAGATGCTCCTGCCACCCACACATCAATGTTATTAGGTGTGCCATAGAGAGCCAAAAACTTTTTGGCCAGAGTTCGGTTCTTCATCACTTCAGCCAAGTCTGATTCACTTTGAGGTTCTGACAGTCCACAGAACTTGCGAAATGCGTTGTAGCCTACAACAGAACACTGAGGTTTAAAGATCCAATCAGAGTATTTCAGGCAAAATGTATATGCAAATAGAAAAATAAATACCAGGGTTTCCATGGTCTCGTGCCCTCTGCATGTTGAGAGAGGCCAGGTCCTGGGCCAGATTAGCGGTGAATTCAAACAGCTTGTCCCTCACCTCTTCTGTCATCATGTTACCCTGTTGGTTCAGCTTGGCCGGCCTACCTATCAGCCCTCTCAGAATAGGGTCCACACCACCTAAGGAACAAAAACAGTTCTGTTTAATCAACTGCATGTGTGCTGGCTTTAGTGAAGACTTAGACAATATAACACATTGGCTATGACCTTCGTATACGACTTTCCATGGTTGAAAGAAGGTCAGGTGGAGTAAGGGAGATGGGAATTTAGGATGCTCCTGGTACTGCTTGTTGAGCCGAAACACAGTAGACTGAAGGATCAGGTGACCAAATCGGAATGCAGCTGTGGCAAACACGTTGGCGATGCTGGGATTCACGGTTTCATCGTAACCAGGGTAGTTGGACAGTAGCTTGGCAATCAGATCTGGCCCAACAATGAGGGGCAAGTAGTCCCTGTAGGTAATAATCTGAGAGACAAAAAGGAATTACAGTCACATGCAGCTTCCTAAATGATTGCGAGAAAGCTCCTCATGTAATTCACCCATTCCTCTCACCTGGAAGTATGCTCCCATGATCTTACGCGCCTCATGGTACAGTCTGTCACCGTCCCAGTGTGGATTGAGTTTGGCCAGAGCACGAGCCAGACGATTGTGTTCACGCAACATGAGGGTGTGGATTGAGGTCAGAGCGATGTTCTCACTGGAGCGAATGTCACCTAAAAAGTCACAAATTGCGGGGAAATATGTTATAAAGTGCTTAGTAGCTCATAAGCGACAATGTTTGGCTGCCACTCACCAGCCACAAAGCATTGCACCTCCTTAGGAGGTCTAGACGTAGGATCTCGGTTGACACAGAGGTTTACGCTTGAGTTGACAAAAGGCAGGAGCTCACGACCGTTGTCAGTGTAGTCTGTGTTAACTCTTAAAAGGCCCCGATCTGAGGTGAGGTTGCGCAGGTAGAGAGCTGTACTGTCATCTGAACCGTAAATCTGACTAGCATCAATGGCGGCGGTCAGGGCGTTCAGCTGCTCACGGGGAGCCACTGTACCATAGGTGCGAGCAGACCCACAAGTGGCTGCTGAGCGGGTGAAGGGAAAGCACCGCAGTGACTCTGAGGTGTAACGAGGGTCTGTGGATGGGACCTGTGTGGATCACAACAAGCAGTTAGCACTGAGTGGGCTACTATATGTTTGTGCTTTAGGTGGATTCTTGCTTTATTGTACTAATACTGACCTTTATGGGGAAACAGGGCTCTACTTGATCACAGTTTTGGTCACAGGTTTTAGAGTCGCCGTATATGGCGACTGTAGGTGAGGTAGGAGTCAGGGTCAGGTCATGGTCTGTCCACTGGCCGAAGAATGTCAGCAAGTGAGAGTAGTATGAGTCGCTCTCAATTACGTTAGCTTTCACAATACGGTTGGACACCTCCCTCACCTGAAGACAGCACAGAGATTATTCATACACTGGGAAAACATTTCTCCTACGATTCTACAAGCATCACACCATGGTGTGGGCACCAAATATACAGAAGAATGTTACCAGAGGAAGTACGTGATTGTTGATTGGCTTCTGAGCGGTCCATCCTCTGGGCAGAGAGATCTGGTCCTCATACTGAGCTGGGACAAAGCGGTTGAAGGGTGTGTTGGAGGCGCCCCAGCGGCTGTTTTGTCTATTTATTTCAGAAATCAATTATTAGAAAGTGAAGAAAAACATAGATGTATTTACAATGCAATGTTTTAGTTTATTGTATAGCTTGTTAAAAAGTAAACTGTGCCGTCATCAACACACACAGGTTATTCACAGTCTATTCATGTGAAATAAAACCATCCATAATTTCACCTGTTGTTGCAGACATTGCTTGCAGTGCGAAACTTGTTAGTTCCAGTGCAGCTTACGGGACGAGTCTGAATGGTGCAGCCTGTCGCGTCAGAAATGCTTTGCAATGTGCTGGCATCCAGGAAATCTAAGGGAAAACAAGCACAACACAGACCTCAGCTACAGACAATGTGCAAACAGACTATCTTCAGGTAAGGGTCAGAGGATGCTGACTGGTCTCACCTGTTTCGTTGATGGAGCGTTTATGACGCGCTTGCAGAGACGTCTTGATCAGTTTTACAGTCTGTTCCATGTAATCAGCAGCACGCACAGCATTACGGGTCTGGCCACGAGGCTGGTACAACAGCCGCCTGATATCTGATCCCCTGGCAGCATTCCTCTTCGCACGGTCAACATACCTGTGACAAATGTACAGGTCAGTTTTATATTGTTAGTTTTACAATGATACTACAGCTGTTGAACAGGTTTAGATGCTCACTGTCTTCTGGAGAAAAGGTAAGCACTGTCCACAACAGTCTTGGCTTCGGCCACAGCCTTTTCAATTTCAGCGCTGCTCACATGATATTCTGGGCAAAAGAAATACATATTTATTTTTTATTCATTTTATTATTTACTTTACCTACTAGTGTCTAAAGAGGTTTAGAAAATCAAGGCAGCACTCACCAGCAAACACCTGGCATTGCAAGCACAGGTAAAGACCTGCAGCCAGCAGACACAGAACAAGCTTCATGTCTGCAAGAAAAAGAAAAGTCATATGATAAAACAATTATATTAAAATAATTACATTTCGTACAATACATTAAATAAGGTATCACTAGCACAAGGAAACTATTGTGTGACAATAAATTGTATATGTAAAACAAACCTGTGGAAATGATGAAGGTCGTGCTCTCCAATTCCCTGCAGCATCCAACTCTAAGTTGCTGTCAAAAGACAATGGCTTGTTGGTGCGTACGATTTTTATACATGCTGAATAAATTGTCACGTGACATGCTTATTGTTTAGGCATTCAGACAACAAACAATTATCTTTTTCCTTGTTCCTTTCTTGTAAAGAGCAATCAAGGTATTCAAGGTGACGCTGAGTGTCTGGTATGCTTCTCACGTTTTTATTTGTCTAGAGCAAGAAAAATATTTTTGCCCTGTCCTACTCTCACCTGTGCGTGTTACTGTACTGACACGAATCTCTTCGCTTTCAATATTGTCGATAACGTCACCTTTTGATTCAATGACAGTGCTCGATGATGTGTTGTGAAAACATACAGTATTTCTCACATGCTTTCATTGTAGCTTTTTTATTCTAACTCTAAGTTAGTTTCTGTTTGAAACTAGCCCTTGTTTTACAAAGGCAGTTATTATTATAGCATAAAATTAATGTGCTGTATTCTCCAAAATGTTCATAGTCACCCGGTGAAAGGGCAATCACTGATGTATCTACAGTAAATAGGTGCAAAATGATAGAAATCTCTGTAAGCTAAATGAAAGATGGCAGCGCTGTGGCAGATACCTTGTTTGTTTGTTTTTTTTTAAAAAGCCCCATCCGACTGTTCCCGGTTTAATTCACACCCATAGAAGGAATGCTTCCTCATACTGTGGCCTCACACGTGACCTAATTTCATTTTATTAAAATTTAAGTCTCACTAATCATTGACCCATACCTTGCCCAACCCTTACAACACAGAGGAGGGAGCTACTGTGCAAGTGAAGATGCTGCACGTGCTTCACATGTAGTCAGTAGTTTTACACAATTAAATGCTGTTTAGTTGTACTTTCGTCATTGAAATGGAAAAAAATGTTTTTCCTTATTCTATGCAGTTGTCATATGATCTGTGACTTATGTTCTGCAATTTATATTTTATTTTTTCGTCTTCCATCTGTTTTATGTATTTGACATTTCACCTACTGTAGATTCTTCAATGGTTGTCTCTGCCTGATAGACTCTGGACTCTAGCCCCCAAACCCAAGGCCGGGGAGTTGTGTCTCTCTGTCTGTTGAGACTCCTTCCTCTCTGATAGTCAGACGCCAGTGATGCAGGTGTGAGAATGTAAATATCTCTACACACAAGGCGATGAGATGATGCGTGCAGTCTGATAGGGCTAATCCGACTGGGCTACACAGACATTCCACCATAGTCAGACAGAGGGGTTAAAAGGCAGAAGCAATTTGAGGATCGTGGGCTCTTTGCATTACACCTTCGTGGTGTATGCACTGATTTCGCCAGCTGGTTTTTAGTTTGTTGATGTGCACGATCAACATCCATGTTTTTGATTTGCTTTGCCCACTATTTTTATTTTCCTTTTGTCTTTAAAATAAATCATACATAAGACAACGCTCTCATCTGCTTCTTTATGGTAAATTTCCACCACACGAACGGGATTCGATGCAGGTCTGTGCCTCAGCCTGTTTCAGTTCCTGCGTCTCAGTCAGCATCAGTTCCGGTGTCTCAGTCAGCATCAGTTCCTCCGTCTCAGTCAGCATCAGTTCCTGCGTCTCAGTCAGCATCAGTTCCTGCGTCTCAGTCAGCATCAGTTCCTGCGTCTCAGTCAGCATCTGTTCCTGTGTCTCAGTCAGCATCAGTCCCTGTCTTGATCTTAATGCAGACATCATGTCACGCTCAGGCTCCAGTTCAGCCACGTCACGCTCAGGCTCCAGTTCAGTCACGTCACGCTCAAGCTCCACCCTCGTCCCAGCCATGTGGCACAACTCGCCGGTCAAGCTCAGTTCTAGCCCAGTCAGGCCCGGTCTGCCCCGTCGAGCTCAGCGGCCGCATGCAGCCCTGCCGACTACAGAAAGGAGGCCGCACGCAGCCCTGCATGTATTTGACATTTCACCTATTGTAGATTTTTCAATGGTTGTCTCTGCCCGATATACTCTGGACTCTAGTTCCCAAACCCAAGGCCGGGGAGTTGTGTGTCTCTATCTAATGAGACTTAGGTCTCATTCTTCTCTGATAGTCAGACGCCAGTGATGCAGGTGTGAGAATGTAAACATCTCCACACACACGGCGACAGGGATGAGATGGTGCATGCAATCTAATTTGGCTCCACAGACATTTCAACGTAGTCGAACAGAGGGGTTAAAAGGCAAAAACGACTTGAAGATTAAGGTTCTTTGCATCAAACCTTTGTGGTGTATGCACTGATTTCATCAGCTGGATTTTGGTTTGTTTATGTGCATGATCAACATCCATGTTTTTAATTTGCTTTCCTCATTGTTTTTTTTTTTCCTTTATTTTTATAATAAATCACACAAAAGACAACTCTCTCATCTGCCTTTTTATGGGAAATTTTCACTACCGTCATTTGCATGCTAGAAATAAATAATAATAATCAAGAGAAACATTTCTTAAAGGTTAAGTAAAAGTTTTATAAAAAAGTTAAAGTACAATATTCTGTCTGAAATCAGGGTTCAATCAGCACTTAACATATTGAAAACACAACAGACTTGGATCTAAATCCCAACAAAATGTTTAACAGAACTAAACTATAATGGTTTTTGTAGGTTTGGTGTTGGATGATTTTTTTGTCATCAATTACATTTTATATCTTTTTAAAGTGAATTTTAAAAGCTTGGAATTTTGAGTCCTGTTAAAAACACTTAAGGTTTCTGCTGCCTCAGGAGTATTGTGTAAAATCTGTAAATATATTCTACCGAAGTTCAGAGTAGAATGTGAAACATTTTATATTAATACTGTCCTTAACTGTAAGTGTTACACATAGGTTATCGTACAATTCCAAAGAGCAATTTTTTAAATTGGTGAAATGAATGGCTTCATCTAGTAGTTAGAGACCACCATCAAGACAACGGGAAACCTTTCAAGAAACTCTGTATAAAAGTGTTTTATGTAACTCTGAGTGTTGCGGATGGCTGCCAAGATTCAAAGCTCCAATTGATCTTGAATTAATTTTACTAATGTAAACCCAGAAACCCCACTCAAACAGGGTCAACCCAGGAATTGAACCCAGCCCCTTCTCATGGCAAGGCAACAGTGCTACCCACTGCACCACCGTGCCGCCTGACCTTGGAATATCGCTTTCATGTAGAAAGGAAGATATTTTTGCTGAATAATAATGGTTTTCAACTGTAAATTAAAACATAAATCTGCACAATCTGTAATTTAAACGACATATTACAATTAATTTTAGTAGTGCTTTTAAGTGCTTTTGCAGTTTTGTGTAAGCTCAACCAAGTATTTGTTAATATATTTCATATTATATCTTCTTATAGTGATTACTGAAACAAGAAAATGCAGCACATACAATAATTTCAGCCTGTGTTGTGTTATTCTTTGACATGGAGGAGTTACTTTACTCACTACTTACAAATCATAGTAAATATATCATCAGCTTTATTAAAGACATACACAAAATACAATAATGATCTTAATAGAAAAATTTGGTAAGAAAAATGGCATTGCTTACTAGACAGCAGAGCTATGTTTAATTATGACCTAGCACTGATTAAAATCTTCAAAGAATATAACAGAATGGTGTTAGAAAATCAAATTTTCACTCACAGTACAAAGCTCAGCAGCTTAAAAATTTCATTTTCTAATCATGAATAATTTAGTGTGTCAAGAAATTAGTAGCTAAAAACAGGTGAAAACACATACGTGGTATCGTAAAATGATTACTTCTAAAGATAAAAAGAATATTACAAATTTAAAGTTTAGTTAGTTTTTACAATAATTACTTACTTGTAGTTATGTGGCGTATTTCACACTTTATCTATGAATTTCTGTTTGTGAGTTTGTGAAAAACATGTGCTTCATTCAGTATTAAACAATGTGTTTTCCTGTTAAGTTAATGCAAGAGTTGTTTCAAACATGATTTATTTCCATGCATTTCAGGTTATCAGCTGTAACGTATTGTAAATGTCTTTTTTCTAAGTTTGGCCAAAGTTGTAAACCTGACTCAACTGAAGCCGTATCGTGGGCAGTTTTCTACTCAATGAACAGCAGCTCTCCTGACAAGGTGCTGTCTCTGGTCAAACCGCTGGCCCCCTCGTTGGCCACCAGCCACACCTGGTCTCCCCTCTCCAGCCTAATGTACACATTGCCAGAAGCACTGATGTAGCCGTTCTGCTGGCTGGTGTATGAGTGCAGTATGGACCTGCCATTGCGGTACAGATCCATGTTGCCGTTGTTCCTGTTGATTGTACAGTGGAACTCAAACTCATAAACACCTGGGACGCTACAGGTAAACCGACCAGTGGAGGTGGAATAACTCTTCTGCCCATTGTAGATGACATTATTGAAGTTAATGGGTGCGCCATTCCTAGGTGTAGAAGAGCCCAGTTGCACAGAGAAAGCAACTTTTCCCACAGGGCCAGGAGGTCCAGCGGGGCCTGCTGGTCCAGATAGACCTCTGGGTCCTGTGTGACATGGATATCACACACAGAATATATAATTAATACTGGTATGACTAAAAAACCATTTTATTTTTATACTTTTATTTTATCACCTTCAATACTTATGGTTAAGAGTGGCAGGATTTACCTTGTGGTCCTGATGGTCCCTTTGGTCCCTGTGGTCCTGGTGGTCCCTGTGGTCCTGAAGGTCCCTGTGGTCCTGGGGGTCCTGGTGGCCCTGGCGGTCCTCGATTGTCTTTTAAATGAAAAAGGAAAAACATCAATGTCCAAAGCACAAGTTATTCACTGTCAGTTAAATTAAGTCAGAGAAGGTTTGACAAACACCAACACACCTTGCCATGGACTGAGGTCAACTGCAGGAATATCTGAACATTTGGCGTAACCAGATCCTCGAGGCCTGTACAGGTAGGCATTCTGGGGAAGCTCAGTGATGCCAGTGTTGTCACAGATGAAGCGGGAAAATGAGACATGACGCAACGATTCCTTCTGTGCCTCAGTGAAGACTCCAGTATTCTCCCACCAGAACCTGAAATTGGGTAGATTGGTAATGTTTGTAAGATATAGAACTAACAGCTGTCTTTTCACACTTTTCAGTCTATATTGTACCTGTCTCCCTGGCGGAGCCTCTGAAACTGGGTAGCAATCAGGCAGCCAAACAGTGGTCCCACTTTTGCTCCAGGTAAAAATGGCTCAGATGCTCCTGCCACCCACACATCAATGTTATTAGGTGTGCCATAGAGAGCCAAAAACTTTTTGGCCAGAGTTCGGTTCTTCATCACTTCAGCCAAGTCTGATTCACTTTGAGGTTCTGACAGTCCACAGAACTTGCGAAATGCGTTGTAGCCTACAACAGAACACAAGGTCAAATCAGAGTATTTCAGGCAAAATGTATATGCAAATAGAAAAATAAATACCAGGGATTCCATGGTCTCGTCCCCTCTGCATGTTGAGAGAGGCCAGGTCCTGGGCCAGATTAGCGGTGAATTCAAACAGCTTGTCTCTCACCTCTTCTGTCATCATGTTACCCTGTTGGTTCAGCTTGGCCGGCCTACCTATCATCCCTCTCAGAATAGGGTCTACACCACCTGAGGAAAAAAACATACAGTTCTATTTAATCAACTGCATGTGTGCTGGTTTTAGTAAAGACTTAGACAATATAACACATTGGCTGTGACCTTCGTATACGACTCTCCATGGTTGAAAGAAGGTCAGGTGGAGTAAGGGAGATGGGAATTTAGGATGCTCCTGGTACTGCTCATTGAGCCGAAACACAGAAGACTGAAGGATCAGGTGACCAAATCGGAATGCAGCTGTGGCAAACACGCTGGCGATGCTGGGATTCACGGTTTTATCGTAACCAGGGTAGTTGGATAGTAGCTTGGCAATCAGATCTGGCCCAACAATGAGGGGCAAGTAGTCCCTGTAGGTGATAATCTGAGAGACAAAAAGGAATCAGACACATTTCTAAATGATTGCAAGAAAGCTCCTCATGTAATTCACCCATTCCTCTCACCTGGAAGTATGCTCCCATGATCTTACGCGCCTCATGGTACAGTCTGTCACCGTCCCAGTGTGGATTGAGTTTGGCCAGAGCACGAGCCAGACGATTGTGTTCACGCAACATGAGGGTGTGGATTGAGGTCAGAGCGATGTTCTCACTGGAGCGAATGTCACCTAAAAAGTCACAAATTGCGGGGGAATATGTTATAAAGTGCTTAGTACTGTAGCTCATGAGCGACAATGTTTGGCTGCCACTCACCAGCCACAAAGCATTGCACCTCCTTAGGAGGTCTAGAGTTAGGATCTCGGTTGACACAGAGGTTTACGCTTGAGTTGACAAAAGGCAGGAGCTCACGACCGTTGTCAGTGTAGTCTGTGTTAACTCTTAAAAGGCCCCGATCTGAGGTGAGGTTGCGCAGGTAGAGAGCTGTGCTGTCATCTGAACCGTAAATCTGACTAGAATCAATGGCGGCGGTCAGGGCGTTCAGCTGCTCGCGGGGAGCCACTGTACCATAGGTGCGAGCAGACCCACAAGTGGCTGCTGAGCGGGTGAAGGGAAAGCACCGCAGTGACTCTGAGGTGTAACGAGGGTCTGTGGATGGGACCTGTGTGGATCACAACAAGCAGTTAGCACTGAGTGGGCTACCATATGTTGGTGCTTTAGGTGGATTCTTGCTTTATTGTACTGATACTGACCTTTATGGGGAAACAGGGCTCTACTTGATCACAGTTTTGGTCACAGGTTTGAGAGTCGCTGTATATGGCGACTGTAGGTGAGGTAGGAGTCAGGGTCAGGTCATGGTCTGTCCACTGGCCGAAGAATGTCAGCAAGTGAGAGTAGTATGAGTCGCTCTCAATTACGTTAGCTTTCACAATACGGTTGGACACCTCCCTCACCTGAAGACAGCACAGAGATTATTCATACACTGGGAAAACATTTCTCCTACGATTCTACAAGCATCACACCATGGTGTGGGCACCAAATATACAGAAGAATGTTACCAGAGGAAGTACGTGATTGTTGATTGGCTTCTGAGCGGTCCATCCTCTGGGCAGAGAGATCTGGTCCTCATACTGAGCTGGGACAAAGCGGTTGAAGGGTGTGTTGGAGGCGCCCCAGCGGCTGTTTTGTCTATTTGTTTCAGAAATCAATTATTAGAAAGTGAAGAAAAACATAGATGTATTTACAATGCAATGTTTTAGTTTATTGTATAGCTTGTTAAAAAGTAAACTGTGCCGTCATCAACACACACAGGTTATTCACAGTCTATTCATGTGAAATAAAACCATCCATAATTTCACCTGTTGTTGCAGACATTGCTTGCAGTGCGAAACTTGTTAGTTCCAGTGCAGCTTAGGGGACGAGTCTGAATGGTGCAGCCTGTCGCGTTAGAAATGCTCTGCAATGTGCTGGCATCCAGGAAATCTAAGGGAAAACAAGCACAACACAGACCTCAGCTACAGACAATGTGCAAACAGACTATCTTCAGGTAAGGGTCAGAGGATGTTGAATGGTCTCACCTGTTTCGTTGATGGAGCGTTTATGACGCGCTTGCAGAGACGTCTTGATCAGTTTTACAGTCTGTTCCATGTAATCAGCAGCACGCACAGCATTACGGGTCTGGCCACGAGGCTGGTACAACAGCCGCCTGATATCTGATCCCCTGGCAGCATTCCTCTTCGCACGGTCAACATACCTGTGACAAATGTACAGGTCAGTTTCATATTATTAGTTTTAAAATGATACTACAGCTGTTGAAAAGGTTTGGATTCTCACTGTCTTCTGGAGAAAAGGTAAGCACTGTCCACAATGCTCTTGGCTTCGGCCACAGCCTTTTCAATATCAGCTCTGCTCACATGATATTCTGGGCAAAAGAAATACATATTTATTCTTTGTTCATTATATTATTTACTTTACCTACTAGTGTCTAAAGAGGTTTAGAAAATCAAGGCAGCACTCACCAGCAAACACCTGGCATTGCGAGCACAGGTAAAGACCTGCAGCCAGCAGACACAGAACAAGCTTCATTTCTGCAAGAAAAAGAAAAGTCATATGATTAAATAATTATATTAAAATAATTACATTTCATACAATACATTAAATAAGTTATCATTAGCATATACAGCAACATATGTAAAACAAACCTGTGGAAAAGATGAAGGTCGTGTTCTCCAATTCCCTGCAGCATCCAACTCTAAGCTGCTGTCAGAAGACAATGGCTTGTTGCTCCACACGATTTTTATACATGCTGAATAAATTGTCACGTGACATGTTTATTTTTTAGGAATTCAGACAATGAACAATTATATTTTTCCTTTCTGTTTTGTTCCTTTCTTATAAATAGCAATCAAGATATTAAGGTGACCCTGAATTTCTGGCATGCTTCTCACGTTTTTATTTATCTAGAGCAAGCAAATTTTTGCGCTGTCCTACTTTCATCTGTGCATGTGTGTGTTACTGTATCTGGCTTAAGCAGTAGCTTAATCAGTGTCAGATGTGACAGATGCCCCGAAGCGCTAACCAACAATGCATGTTTAAGTTTGGGTATAACAACTTAAAGTTAAATAGTGTCAACACAGCAGAGAGCGGCAACTAATTTACAGCTTTAATAATTCCAGAGGACCAGATTTATAAATAAATCCTTAAATAACACAAATAAATTAATTAAGCGAGAGAACCTTAAATAAATTTAAGGTTCTCTCGCTTAAATGGATCTAGTACAGTATATCATTTAAACAGTAACGTGTTTGTGCAACTCTATGTCCTAGACGCTATAAAAGCCTAATGTGTGACTACGGGGTCTTAAGCAAAACAATTCCATTTAATAACTGTGGTTGATAAAATTGCAGAGCCTACATTTGAAATGAATCATAAAACTTTTAATATCTTTGATAGCGTCACCTTTTGATTCGGTGACAGTGCTCGATGATGGGTTGTGAAAACATACAGTATTTCTCACATGCTTTTATTGGAGCTTTTTTTCTAATTTTAAGCAGAAAAAGTTTCTGTTTGAAACTAGCCCTTGTTTTACCGTGAAGTTGGAATGATTGTGACAAAGGCAATTACTATTATTGCATAAAATGTATTCACTGTATTCTCCAAAATGTTCATAGTCACCCGGTCAAAGGACGATCACTGATGTATCTAAAAAGGCACAAAATGAGGCAGCGCTGTGGCAGACACCTTGTTCATTTTGTCACCGATCAGCAAAAGGTGAAGGACCCAAATGCACAGCTTGCATGAACCTAGGTTTATGAAGGTTTCATCAGGCTTGTGGTCAGGGAGGCAAAAACAAGGTAAGACACAGAAAACATGACTAGAACATGATGACAAGAACAAAACACAAGGCAGATGTCCAAGACAGATTCCATAACCAAAAGGAAGCAACCGAGTCCAAACCATGACGGACGCGAAACAAGGCCCACAGATAGCGACAACATCCTCCAGGCAGAGAGCTGTCTAGGAGACTGGAGGGCCAAGGTGGCCGCCGACGAAGCAAGAAGCATCTGTCTTTGTCTTTGGTTCCAGCTTCCTGCCGGCTCTCGTCTCGTCTTCCTGACTGGTGGCCTCGCCCTCGGCGAAACCTGCCGCAGAGGTGGCGCTGCCTCCTGTGTTGTTGGCCACCTTGACGGTCCTGTTTCAGGGGCGGCTCCCCACCTGGAGGACGCCATCCTCTGCCACAAAGATGGCGCAACCTCTGCCGTCCATTACTCGGCCGAGTAATGGACTTTGTGTTGTTCACCTTTATGGATTCATGTGTTCACTTGGTTGTGTTTGATTTTTGCCCTCCACCAGTCCTCCCTCCGCCCACCCTGCATGGACTGCCGGGTTTCAGTCTTTGACCAACAGTGGCAGCAGAACTAGAAGCAGCATCAACAGGGGCTGAACCAGAAGCAGACTCTGAGCCAGGAACAGAGGCAAGGCACGGAGTTGGGGCACAATCCAGGAAGCAATGGGGAGAGGGAGAATAAACTCTAAGTCCTCTGGGCTATAACTCTGTTCCACCGACATTGGCCAGTGCGCTGGGGGTTGGGAGACGATCTCTTCCTCTCGAGGGTCAGGGCAGAGTCTGAGGATGGTTCAACAAAATCGGGGACACTCTGGGCCTTCAGCGCCTTCCAGATTTGGCGACCCTGGTCAGGGGTGAGTACAGGGTCCAGAGATGAAGGCTGAGGGGAGCTGGGAGCGTTATTCAGCAAAGCCACTCCTCAGCGCAGAGTGGAGACAGGAAACTGGAACTGGAGTCAAAACCTGAACCGGTAATCGTCGTGGAGCTGGCGCTGAAACATGAGCTGGAGACCACTGTGGTGTCAGCGCCGAGGCAGGAGCAGGGGTCCGATGGCAAGCCAGGACTGAGGAAAGAACGGGGAACAGGCGAGGAGTCGGTGTCTTGGCAGGCGCGTTCCAGCTCTTTGCGCATCATAATTATGTCCTCTACCTCATTCTTGCTGACTAACCGGGCTTCAAGGATGGGTGCCTCCACCAAGTCTTTTAAAAAGTGGTAGCACACACGGAAGTGCTCAGACAAACCGGCTATGTAGAATCCATGGCCAACCAATCCATGTACTCCACAAAAAAGGCTAACAGGCTGGGGCTGGCTGGGTCCAGGTCTGGCAGATTGTACTGTCACCAATCAGGGTGGGGTGGCAAGGTGAAGCACCCAAACGTACAGCTTGCATGAACTTAGGTTTGTGAAGGTTTAGTCAGGTTTGTGGTCAGGCAGGCAAAAGTCGGTACACAGGTCAGCAACAGCGATATCCAGGATGGGTTCAATACACAAGGCCAAGTCCAAAAGCACTAACAGGGAGCAAGCAAGACACGGTCAACACAAGAAATAGAACTGGTACACAGGTGAGTTGCTAAAGGTATGTGGTCAAACAATCTGGCCGTGAGTGTGGTGAGTACTGGGGTTTAAATGTATCACCTGCCTATAAGTAAGTAAGTAAAACTAGACCTAAGGCAGACAGAAAAACTAAACAGGAAGTACCAAACTAAAACAGGAAACGGTAAATGAAAGTCCAGGTTGTGACATATTTGTTCTGTTAAAAGGCACCATCCGACTGTTCCGGGTTGAATGCACACCTATAGAAGGAATGCTTCCTCATACTGTGGGATTTACTGGTGTGTCACGCCTCACACTTGACCTAATTTCACTTGAATAAGACTTACAGAACCAGCTGTCGCCTATGACATACTGTACTATATAAGGTTGTATTTTAGCCTCTGTAATCATAGTATCTTGGTTATTTTTTTATTCATCACATTTCGTTTAGTTGGACAAATGTACCTTATAGAAAAGAGCATCTACCAAAAGGTAAACTCACATCGCACCTTCAAAAAGTGTTTTAAGCAACTAATGAGAAGAAGATGGGCTTAATCAAAACAGCTACATAAAACTAGAAAAAGTAATTTCTCGAGAAATTACGTGGGAGAGCTGATCTGCTGCCGCAACGATGACAAACGCTGATTAAGCTGCTGACGTCACAAAGTTGACTACGTCCAAAAGTTGACTACGGCAAAACGATGAAAACAAGAAAACGTTGACAAAGATTAAAACGATGACAAAAGATGGCGAATAAAAAGATGATGATTAAAAAGATGACCAAGGTCATACTATGACAATATTAAAGAGATGACAATGATTCAAAAGTTGACCAAGGTAAAAAGATGTCAAAGATTAAAAAGTTGAACAAGGTGCATTGTTGACAATCATAAATAAGCTGACTATCTTTTTGATTTGAAGAAAGTATTTGTAAATAATTACCTAACTGTGTAATACTTTAATAACTAGTAGAAATTTACCAGTCAGAAACAAAAATCTTGCCATTTTAAGGTAATAAATTACATTGGTGCTTTTTTTTTGGAAGGATTTAGAAGCTGTGTGTGAGTGATTACTAAACTATAAAATAGTCATTAGATAGTCATAATTTATCATTCAATAGCAAGAATAGCCCTATTAAAGCAAAAGATTTAGATTTAGCCCTTTCAGAATAAAAGCACCCTAATAAGTTTGAGTGGTTATTTACTGAACTCTAAAGTAGTCTCATTAACGATTGGTTAGTATTCAAAACCACAGATTTTCTAATCAATCTTGCCATTAAAGGTAATAAATTGTAATTGGTGCTTTTATTTTGAAAGGATTTAGAGGAAATGTGTGGGGGTAATAGCGTAACTGTCAATTAGTCTTTAAATAATCATAATTACCCATTCAAAGGCAAAAACAGTGCAGTTAAAGCTAATAATTGGCATTTGGTGCTTTTATTTTGAAAGGATGTAGAGGAAGCATGTGTGGGTAATTACTAAACTGTTAATCTATCTTTAAATAGTCATAATTACCCATCTAAAAGCAGAAATATTGCTATTAAAGCTAATTATTTGGCTTGGTGCTTTTATTTTGAAAGGATTTAGAGGAGGTGTGTGCTTAATTACTACACAATCCAATAGTGTAGTTGAGTAATCAGTAATAAGCATGGAACTGCTGTCTACACTGAGCATCAGCAGTTTGACCTGTCAGTGAAATCTGCAGCTGCGCCGTCGCCATGGAGACGAAAGGCGGGAAAATCAGGCTCACTTTGCTCTGTAAAAGCAGAGTTTCACCCTGTATAAACAGGCTTGTTCCAGCTAAACCATGATAGTTATCACAACAATTATTTCATTTTACGAGTCCAAAGGCTTCAATGAGCAAATGGTGTGAATTTTATGTTTGAGGACAAAAGCTTGTAGCCACAGTGGCAATTTCAAAATACGTCTCCTCTGTTTTTCTCCCCAGACGTCTGCGAAAAATTATCATTAGAGTCAATGGGAGAATTTCAGGATGTCTCTGCGCTTTAAGGTTGATAGCGACTAAAGTATAGGTCTGAGGGTATATCCAGACACATCATTAGAAAGAAGACAAGTATGACTACGATTTAGTGAAGTAATTACGTTGATAGAGTAAAAATTGTGGCTGTAGTGACAAGTTAAAGACAGAAACTCTGTCTTAAAAAAGCGCACCTTCTCACTGTAGCTGTGACATCACGCACTCTAGCAGACGCAATACACACTAATGGAAAAGCTGAAAATTTAACAAAAACCACACGATATTTAAACGCTCACAAGTCAAAAAGTATAGAAGATACGAAGACGCTGATTTACACTGATAAAGTTGAAAGATGATAGACGCTTTTGAAGTTGAAATGACGTTTCTACGCCAAAGTATGACGATGATAGACGCTGATGAAAAGAGGAAAGTTGACAAAAAGTTGAACGATGATTCCCATAGACGACCATTATAAAAAAAAACGACGGAAAAAGTTCAATAACGTTAAAAGTTGAAAAGCTCAAAACGTGAAAAGTAATAGCCCTCATCTCCTAAAGACGACACACGTTTAGAAAGTTGAACGGCGATTCTACGACAAAGCGTTGAGACGATGAAAGCGACCGAAAAACAGGGCGAAATAATAATAAGAAGAAGAAAAATAAAGAGCGAAGATATCAATAGTGTGAGAGCTGTTCAGCTCTCCCACTAATAACACAAAGCAAAATTTAACACTGCATAACAATAAAACTATCAGCAGTCAGACACGACAAGTTCGACCAAGTTTGCGTTGAACATTCCCAGCTGGTTATTATTGAATACGTATCTCTATTAATTGTTTGATACGTTGTCACTGATCATTGACTCACACATTGCCCAACCCTTACCACACAGAGGAGGGCGGTACAGGTAAAGATGCTGCACGTGACATAGCTTCACGTGCAGTCAGGAGCTTTACACACTCAAATGCTGTTTACAGTAGTTACACTTTTGTCGTTCACATACTAGAAATAAATAATAATAATCAAAAGCAACATTTCTTAAAGTTTAGGTAAACGTTTTATTAAAAAGTTAGACTACAATATTCCCCTTGAAATCAGGGTTCAATCAGCGTTTAACAAATTGAAAAGACAACAGACTTGGATCTTAATCCCAACAAAATGTTTAACAGAAATAAACTACTGTATAAGGGTTTTTGTAGGTTTTGTGTTGGATGATTTTTTTGTCATCAATTACATTGCATATCTTTTTACGGTGAATTTTGACAGCTTGGAATTTTCAATCCTTTTAGAAAATCTGAAAACCTTTCAAGAAACTCTGTATTGTAAGAGTTTTATGAAACTGTGTGAAACAATGTTGTGGCTGGCTGCCAAGATTTTTGAATTATATTGTATTGAATTGAATTTTTTTATTAGTTATATGTTTGCACTTTTTTACTTTTGATATTTAGCATGTTTTTTTATTTTTTTCATTAGTGATATTTTACAATAAAAGTATCATAATAAGAAATGACACATAGGAAAAGTATATTAAAACACAGAGCCCTCTCAAAAGTCGTCATGACCACAGATGTTAGAGCAACAGGCGTAGCCATCTCGTTCAGAGATTTTGTTTTATTTTTCAGAACAGGGATTATGGTGAAAACTTTAAAGCATGTAAATGAAAGCTTGATGGGTGGAAGGTGCCAGTTGGCATCATCACTGCCACAGGCACTAGTGAGTCATCACTCACATCTTCAAGTTATAACTTGAACATGAGTGATGATGGGTGCCAGTTGATCTGCACAAACTATGGGCAAGATGTTGTCTGGACGCGATGCTTTCCTGGTCTTTTACTTGCAAAAGAGCTGACACAAATCCTCTTCCTAAATCTTGAGTGCCATTTGAGTGAAGCTTTAAATCTGGGCAGCCATCCGCTGCCACGAGTTGAAGCTCCGATTAATCTTGAATCAATTTTACTAATATAATTTAATCAGTACCTAAATAATAATTGTCATACAGTATAGTTAACATCTTTTTAATGTAGAAAGGAATATATTTTATGCTGAATAGTAATGTTTTTCAACTGTAAATTAAAACATAAATCTGCACAATCTGTAATTTAAACCACATATTACAATTAATTTTAGGGTGTTTACTTGTTTGTGGCTTTACAGTATTTTCCCATTAATTTAGCCAGATTGTGGTGTTTTAGTGCTTTTGCAGTTTTATGTGAGCTCAACCAAGTATTTTTTTAATATGTTTCTCATTATATGTTCTTATAGTGAGTACTGAAACAAGAAAGTGCAGCACATACAGTAATTACAGCCTAATTACATGATCAGCTTTATTAAAGACATACACAAAATACAATAATGATCTTAATAGGAAATTTTGGTAAGAAAAATGGCATTGCTTAGTAGACAACATGGCGTAACTGACCTAGCATTGATTAAAAACTTTAAAGAATATAAGAGAATGGTGTTATAAATCAAATATTCACTTACATTACAAAGCTCAGCAACTTAAAAATTACATTTTCTAAACATGATAATTTTAGTGTGCCAAGAAATAAGTAGCTTAAAACAGGTGAAAACGCATCTGTTGTATAGTAAAATGATCACTTCTAAAGATAAAAAGAATATTACAAAATTACAAAAGGTTAGTCAGACTTTATATAGTTTTTACAATAATTACTTATTTGTGGTTATGTGGCATATTCCACACTTTATCTATGAATTTTCACTTTGTGAAGAACGTGTGCTTCATTCAGTATTAAACAATGTGTTGAAAGCAAGAGTTGTTTCAAACATGATTTATTTCATTGCATTTCACATTGTCAGCTGTCTCTTTTTCCCCTCTAGTTGTTCTTCTCCCTCTCTCAACTATCTAAAGGTGTCCTCAACCTCAGAGCTGTAGCTACAACTATGTTATTGTAAATGTATTTTTTCTAGGTTTGGCCAAAGTTGTAAACCTGACTCAACTGAAGCCGTATCGTGGGCAGTTTTCTACTCAATGAACAGCAGCTCTCCCGACAAGGTGCTGTCTCTGGTCAAACCACTGGCCCCCTCGTTGGCCACCAGCCACACCTGGTCTCCCCTCTCCAGCCTAATGTACACATTGCCAGAAGCACTGATGTAGCCGTTCTGCTGGCTGGTGTATGAGTGCAGTATGGACCTGCCATTGCGGTACAGATCCATGTTGCCGTTGTTCCTGTTGATTGTACAGTGGAACTCAAACTCATAAACACCTGGGACGCTACAGGTAAACCGACCAGTGGAGGTGGAATAACTCTTCTGCCCATTGTAGATGACATTATTGAAGTTAATGGGTGCGCCATTCCTAGGTGTAGAAGAGCCCAGTTGCACAGAGAAAGCAACTTTTCCCACAGGGCCAGGAGGTCCAGCGGGGCCTGCTGGTCCAGATAGACCTCTGGGTCCTGTGTGACATAGACAATATATAATTAATACTGGTATGACAAAGGAACCATTTTAATTTGATACTTTTATTTTATCACTTTCAATACTTATGGTTAAGAGTGGTAGTGTTTACCTTGTGGTCCTGATGATCCCTTTGGTCCCTTTGGTCCCTGTGGTCCTGGTGGTCCTGAAGGTCCCTGTGGTCCTGGGGGTCCTGGTGGCCCTGGCGGTCCTCGATTGTCTTTTAAATGAAAAAGAAAAAACATCAATGTCCAAAGCACAAGTTATTCACTGTCAGTTAAATGAAGTCAGAGAAGGTTTGACAAACACCAACACACCTTGCCATGGACTGAGGTCAACTGCAGGAATATCTGAACATTTGGCGTAACCAGATCCTCGAGGCCTGTACAGGTAGGCATTCTGGGGAAGCTCAGTGATGCCAGTGTTGTCACAGATGAAGCGGGAAAATGAGACATGACGCAACGATTCCTTCTGTGCCTCAGTGAAGACTCCAGTATTCTCCCACCAGTACCTAAAATTGGGCAGATTGGTAATGTTTGTAAGATATAGAACTAACAGCTGTCTTTTCACACGTTTCAGTGTCTGGTATATTGTACCTGTCTCCCTGGCGGAGCCTCTGAAACTGGGTAGCAATCAGGCAGCCAAACAGTGGTCCCACTTTTGCTCCAGGTAAAAATGGCTCAGATGCTCCTGCCACCCACACATCAATGTTATTAGGTGTGCCATAGAGAGCCAAAAACTTTTTGGCCAGAGTTCGGTTCTTCATCACTTCAGCCAAGTCTGATTCACTTTGAGGTTCTGACAGTCCACAGAACTTGCGAAATGCGTTGTAGCCTACAACAGAACACTGAGGTTTAAAGATCCAATCAGAGTATTTCAGGCAAAATGTATATGCAAATAGAAAAATAAATACCAGGGATTCCATGGTCTCGTCCCCTCTGCATGTTGAGAGAGGCCAGGTCCTGGGCCAGATTAGCGGTGAATTCAAACAGCTTGTCTCTCACCTCTTCTGTCATCATGTTACCCTGTTGGTTCAGCTTGGCCGGCCTACCTATCATCCCTCTCAGAATAGGGTCTACACCACCTGAGGAAAAAAACATACAGTTCTATTTAATCAACTGCATGTGTGCTGGTTTTAGTAAAGACTTAGACAATATAACACATTGGCTGTGACCTTCGTATACGACTCTCCATGGTTGAAAGAAGGTCAGGTGGAGTAAGGGAGATGGGAATTTAGGATGCTCCTGGTACTGCTCATTGAGCCGAAACACAGAAGACTGAAGGATCAGGTGACCAAATCGGAATGCAGCTGTGGCAAACACGCTGGCGATGCTGGGATTCACGGTTTCATCGTAACCAGGGTAGTTGGACAGTAGCTTGGCAATCAGATCTGGCCCAACAATGAGGGGCAAGTAGTCCCTGTAGGTGATAATCTGAGAGACAAAAAGGAATCAGACACATTTCTAAATGATTGCAAGAAAGCTCCTCATGTAATTCACCCATTCCTCTCACCTGGAAGTATGCTCCCATGATCTTACGCGCCTCATGGTACAGTCTGTCACCGTCCCAGTGTGGATTGAGTTTGGCCAGAGCACGAGCCAGACGATTGTGTTCACGCAACATGAGGGTGTGGATTGAGGTCAGAGCGATGTTCTCACTGGAGCGAATGTCACCTAAAAAGTCACAAATTGCGGGGGGAATATGTTATAAAGTGCTTAGTAGCTCATAAGCGACAATGTTTGGCTGCCACTCACCAGCCACAAAGCATTGCACCTCCTTAGGAGGTCTAGAGTTAGGATCTCGGTTGACACAGAGGTTTACGCTTGAGTTGACAAAAGGCAGGAGCTCACGACCGTTGTCAGTGTAGTCTGTGTTAACTCTTAAAAGGCCCCGATCTGAGGTGAGGTTGCGCAGGTAGAGAGCTGTGCTGTCATCTGAACCGTAAATCTGACTAGAATCAATGGCGGCGGTCAGGGCGTTCAGCTGCTCGCGGGGAGCCACTGTACCATAGGTGCGAGCAGACCCACAAGTGGCTGCTGAGCGGGTGAAGGGAAAGCACCGCAGTGACTCTGAGGTGTAACGAGGGTCTGTGGATGGGACCTGTGTGGATCACAACAAGCAGTTAGCACTGAGTGGGCAACCATATGTTGGTGCTTTAGGTGGATTCTTGCTTTATTGTACTGATACTGACCTTTATGGGGAAACAGGGCTCTACTTGATCACAGTTTTGGTCACAGGTTTGAGAGTCGCTGTATATGGCGACTGTAGGTGAGGTAGGAGTCAGGGTCAGGTCATGGTCTGTCCACTGGCCGAAGAATGTCAGCAAGTGAGAGTAGTATGAGTCGCTCTCAATTACGTTAGCTTTCACAATACGGTTGGACACCTCCCTCACCTGAAGACAGCACAGAGATTATTCATACACTGGGAAAACATTTCTCCTACGATTCTACAAGCATCACACCATGGTGTGGGCACCAAATATACAGAAGAATGTTACCAGAGGAAGTACGTGATTGTTGATTGGCTTCTGAGCGGTCCATCCTCTGGGCAGAGAGATCTGGTCCTCATACTGAGCTGGGACAAAGCGGTTGAAGGGTGTGTTGGAGGCGCCCCAGCGGCTGTTTTGTCTATTTGTTTCAGAAATCAATTATTAGAAAGTGAAGAAAAACATAGATGTATTTACAATGCAATGTTTTAGTTTATTGTATAGCTTGTTAAAAAGTAAACTGTGCCGTCATCAACACACACAGGTTATTCACAGTCTATTCATGTGAAATAAAACCATCCATAATTTCACCTGTTGTTGCAGACATTGCTTGCAGTGCGAAACTTGTTAGTTCCAGTGCAGCTTAGGGGACGAGTCTGAATGGTGCAGCCTGTCGCGTTAGAAATGCTCTGCAATGTGCTGGCATCCAGGAAATCTAAGGGAAAACAAGCACAACACAGACCTCAGCTACAGACAATGTGCAAACAGACTATCTTCAGGTAAGGGTCAGAGGATGTTGAATGGTCTCACCTGTTTCGTTGATGGAGCGTTTATGACGCGCTTGCAGAGACGTCTTGATCAGTTTTACAGTCTGTTCCATGTAATCAGCAGCACGCACAGCATTACGGGTCTGGCCACGAGGCTGGTACAACAGCCGCCTGATATCTGATCCCCTGGCAGCATTCCTCTTCGCACGGTCAACATACCTGTGACAAATGTACAGGTCAGTTTCATATTATTAGTTTTAAAATGATACTACAGCTGTTGAAAAGGTTTGGATTCTCACTGTCTTCTGGAGAAAAGGTAAGCACTGTCCACAATGCTCTTGGCTTCGGCCACAGCCTTTTCAATATCAGCTCTGCTCACATGATATTCTGGGCAAAAGAAATACATATTTATTCTTTGTTCATTATATTATTTACTTTACCTACTAGTGTCTAAAGAGGTTTAGAAAATCAAGGCAGCACTCACCAGCAAACACCTGGCATTGCGAGCACAGGTAAAGACCTGCAGCCAGCAGACACAGAACAAGCTTCATTTCTGCAAGAAAAAGAAAAGTCATATGATTAAATAATTATATTAAAATAATTACATTTCATACAATACATTAAATAAGTTATCATTAGCATATACAGCAACATATGTAAAACAAACCTGTGGAAAAGATGAAGGTCGTGTTCTCCAATTCCCTGCAGCATCCAACTCTAAGCTGCTGTCAGAAGACAATGGCTTGTTGCTCCACACGATTTTTATACATGCTGAATAAATTGTCACGTGACATGTTTATTTTTTAGGAATTCAGACAATGAACAATTATATTTTTCCTTTCTGTTTTGTTCCTTTCTTATAAATAGCAATCAAGATATTAAGGTGACCCTGAATTTCTGGCATGCTTCTCACGTTTTTATTTATCTAGAGCAAGCAAATTTTTGCGCTGTCCTACTTTCATCTGTGCATGTGTGTGTTACTGTATCTGGCTTAAGCAGTAGCTTAATCAGTGTCAGATGTGACAGATGCCCCGAAGCGCTAACCAACAATGCATGTTTAAGTTTGGGTATAACAACTTAAAGTTAAATAGTGTCAACACAGCAGAGAGCGGCAACTAATTTACAGCTTTAATAATTCCAGAGGACCAGATTTATAAATAAATCCTTAAATAACACAAATAAATTAATTAAGCGAGAGAACCTTAAATAAATTTAAGGTTCTCTCGCTTAAATGGATCTAGTACAGTATATCATTTAAACAGTAACGTGTTTGTGCAACTCTATGTCCTAGACGCTATAAAAGCCTAATGTGTGACTACGGGGTCTTAAGCAAAACAATTCCATTTAATAACTGTGGTTGATAAAATTGCAGAGCCTACATTTGAAATGAATCATAAAACTTTTAATATCTTTGATAGCGTCACCTTTTGATTCGGTGACAGTGCTCGATGATGGGTTGTGAAAACATACAGTATTTCTCACATGCTTTTATTGGAGCTTTTTTTCTAATTTTAAGCAGAAAAAGTTTCTGTTTGAAACTAGCCCTTGTTTTACCGTGAAGTTGGAATGATTGTGACAAAGGCAATTACTATTATTGCATAAAATGTATTCACTGTATTCTCCAAAATGTTCATAGTCACCCGGTCAAAGGACGATCACTGATGTATCTAAAAAGGCACAAAATGAGGCAGCGCTGTGGCAGACACCTTGTTCATTTTGTCACCGATCAGCAAAAGGTGAAGGACCCAAATGCACAGCTTGCATGAACCTAGGTTTATGAAGGTTTCATCAGGCTTGTGGTCAGGGAGGCAAAAACAAGGTAAGACACAGAAAACATGACTAGAACATGATGACAAGAACAAAACACAAGGCAGATGTCCAAGACAGATTCCATAACCAAAAGGAAGCAACCGAGTCCAAACCATGACGGACGCGAAACAAGGCCCACAGATAGCGACAACATCCTCCAGGCAGAGAGCTGTCTAGGAGACTGGAGGGCCAAGGTGGCCGCCGACGAAGCAAGAAGCATCTGTCTTTGTCTTTGGTTCCAGCTTCCTGCCGGCTCTCGTCTCGTCTTCCTGACTGGTGGCCTCGCCCTCGGCGAAACCTGCCGCAGAGGTGGCGCTGCCTCCTGTGTTGTTGGCCACCTTGACGGTCCTGTTTCAGGGGCGGCTCCCCACCTGGAGGACGCCATCCTCTGCCACAAAGATGGCGCAACCTCTGCCGTCCATTACTCGGCCGAGTAATGGACTTTGTGTTGTTCACCTTTATGGATTCATGTGTTCACTTGGTTGTGTTTGATTTTTGCCCTCCACCAGTCCTCCCTCCGCCCACCCTGCATGGACTGCCGGGTTTCAGTCTTTGACCAACAGTGGCAGCAGAACTAGAAGCAGCATCAACAGGGGCTGAACCAGAAGCAGACTCTGAGCCAGGAACAGAGGCAAGGCACGGAGTTGGGGCACAATCCAGGAAGCAATGGGGAGAGGGAGAATAAACTCTAAGTCCTCTGGGCTATAACTCTGTTCCACCGACATTGGCCAGTGCGCTGGGGGTTGGGAGACGATCTCTTCCTCTCGAGGGTCAGGGCAGAGTCTGAGGATGGTTCAACAAAATCGGGGACACTCTGGGCCTTCAGCGCCTTCCAGATTTGGCGACCCTGGTCAGGGGTGAGTACAGGGTCCAGAGATGAAGGCTGAGGGGAGCTGGGAGCGTTATTCAGCAAAGCCACTCCTCAGCGCAGAGTGGAGACAGGAAACTGGAACTGGAGTCAAAACCTGAACCGGTAATCGTCGTGGAGCTGGCGCTGAAACATGAGCTGGAGACCACTGTGGTGTCAGCGCCGAGGCAGGAGCAGGGGTCCGATGGCAAGCCAGGACTGAGGAAAGAACGGGGAACAGGCGAGGAGTCGGTGTCTTGGCAGGCGCGTTCCAGCTCTTTGCGCATCATAATTATGTCCTCTACCTCATTCTTGCTGACTAACCGGGCTTCAAGGATGGGTGCCTCCACCAAGTCTTTTAAAAAGTGGTAGCACACACGGAAGTGCTCAGACAAACCGGCTATGTAGAATCCATGGCCAACCAATCCATGTACTCCACAAAAAAGGCTAACAGGCTGGGGCTGGCTGGGTCCAGGTCTGGCAGATTGTACTGTCACCAATCAGGGTGGGGTGGCAAGGTGAAGCACCCAAACGTACAGCTTGCATGAACTTAGGTTTGTGAAGGTTTAGTCAGGTTTGTGGTCAGGCAGGCAAAAGTCGGTACACAGGTCAGCAACAGCGATATCCAGGATGGGTTCAATACACAAGGCCAAGTCCAAAAGCACTAACAGGGAGCAAGCAAGACACGGTCAACACAAGAAATAGAACTGGTACACAGGTGAGTTGCTAAAGGTATGTGGTCAAACAATCTGGCCGTGAGTGTGGTGAGTACTGGGGTTTAAATGTATCACCTGCCTATAAGTAAGTAAGTAAAACTAGACCTAAGGCAGACAGAAAAACTAAACAGGAAGTACCAAACTAAAACAGGAAACGGTAAATGAAAGTCCAGGTTGTGACATATTTGTTCTGTTAAAAGGCACCATCCGACTGTTCCGGGTTGAATGCACACCTATAGAAGGAATGCTTCCTCATACTGTGGGATTTACTGGTGTGTCACGCCTCACACTTGACCTAATTTCACTTGAATAAGACTTACAGAACCAGCTGTCGCCTATGACATACTGTACTATATAAGGTTGTATTTTAGCCTCTGTAATCATAGTATCTTGGTTATTTTTTTATTCATCACATTTCGTTTAGTTGGACAAATGTACCTTATAGAAAAGAGCATCTACCAAAAGGTAAACTCACATCGCACCTTCAAAAAGTGTTTTAAGCAACTAATGAGAAGAAGATGGGCTTAATCAAAACAGCTACATAAAACTAGAAAAAGTAATTTCTCGAGAAATTACGTGGGAGAGCTGATCTGCTGCCGCAACGATGACAAACGCTGATTAAGCTGCTGACGTCACAAAGTTGACTACGTCCAAAAGTTGACTACGGCAAAACGATGAAAACAAGAAAACGTTGACAAAGATTAAAACGATGACAAAAGATGGCGAATAAAAAGATGATGATTAAAAAGATGACCAAGGTCATACTATGACAATATTAAAGAGATGACAATGATTCAAAAGTTGACCAAGGTAAAAAGATGTCAAAGATTAAAAAGTTGAACAAGGTGCATTGTTGACAATCATAAATAAGCTGACTATCTTTTTGATTTGAAGAAAGTATTTGTAAATAATTACCTAACTGTGTAATACTTTAATAACTAGTAGAAATTTACCAGTCAGAAACAAAAATCTTGCCATTTTAAGGTAATAAATTACATTGGTGCTTTTTTTTTGGAAGGATTTAGAAGCTGTGTGTGAGTGATTACTAAACTATAAAATAGTCATTAGATAGTCATAATTTATCATTCAATAGCAAGAATAGCCCTATTAAAGCAAAAGATTTAGATTTAGCCCTTTCAGAATAAAAGCACCCTAATAAGTTTGAGTGGTTATTTACTGAACTCTAAAGTAGTCTCATTAACGATTGGTTAGTATTCAAAACCACAGATTTTCTAATCAATCTTGCCATTAAAGGTAATAAATTGTAATTGGTGCTTTTATTTTGAAAGGATTTAGAGGAAATGTGTGGGGGTAATAGCGTAACTGTCAATTAGTCTTTAAATAATCATAATTACCCATTCAAAGGCAAAAACAGTGCAGTTAAAGCTAATAATTGGCATTTGGTGCTTTTATTTTGAAAGGATGTAGAGGAAGCATGTGTGGGTAATTACTAAACTGTTAATCTATCTTTAAATAGTCATAATTACCCATCTAAAAGCAGAAATATTGCTATTAAAGCTAATTATTTGGCTTGGTGCTTTTATTTTGAAAGGATTTAGAGGAGGTGTGTGCTTAATTACTACACAATCCAATAGTGTAGTTGAGTAATCAGTAATAAGCATGGAACTGCTGTCTACACTGAGCATCAGCAGTTTGACCTGTCAGTGAAATCTGCAGCTGCGCCGTCGCCATGGAGACGAAAGGCGGGAAAATCAGGCTCACTTTGCTCTGTAAAAGCAGAGTTTCACCCTGTATAAACAGGCTTGTTCCAGCTAAACCATGATAGTTATCACAACAATTATTTCATTTTACGAGTCCAAAGGCTTCAATGAGCAAATGGTGTGAATTTTATGTTTGAGGACAAAAGCTTGTAGCCACAGTGGCAATTTCAAAATACGTCTCCTCTGTTTTTCTCCCCAGACGTCTGCGAAAAATTATCATTAGAGTCAATGGGAGAATTTCAGGATGTCTCTGCGCTTTAAGGTTGATAGCGACTAAAGTATAGGTCTGAGGGTATATCCAGACACATCATTAGAAAGAAGACAAGTATGACTACGATTTAGTGAAGTAATTACGTTGATAGAGTAAAAATTGTGGCTGTAGTGACAAGTTAAAGACAGAAACTCTGTCTTAAAAAAGCGCACCTTCTCACTGTAGCTGTGACATCACGCACTCTAGCAGACGCAATACACACTAATGGAAAAGCTGAAAATTTAACAAAAACCACACGATATTTAAACGCTCACAAGTCAAAAAGTATAGAAGATACGAAGACGCTGATTTACACTGATAAAGTTGAAAGATGATAGACGCTTTTGAAGTTGAAATGACGTTTCTACGCCAAAGTATGACGATGATAGACGCTGATGAAAAGAGGAAAGTTGACAAAAAGTTGAACGATGATTCCCATAGACGACCATTATAAAAAAAAACGACGGAAAAAGTTCAATAACGTTAAAAGTTGAAAAGCTGAAAACGTGAAAAGTAATAGCCCTCATCTCCTAAAGACGACACACGTTTAGAAAGTTGAACGGCGATTCTACGACAAAGCGTTGAGACGATGAAAGCGACCGAAAAACAGGGCGAAATAATAATAAGAAGAAGAAAAATAAAGAGCGAAGATATCAATAGTGTGAGAGCTGTTCAGCTCTCCCACTAATAACACAAAGCAAAATTTAACACTGCATAACAATAAAACTATCAGCAGTCAGACACGACAAGTTCGACCAAGTTTGCGTTGAACATTCCCAGCTGGTTATTATTGAATACGTATCTCTATTAATTGTTTGATACGTTGTCACTGATCATTGACTCACACATTGCCCAACCCTTACCACACAGAGGAGGGCGGGTACAGGTAAAGATGCTGCACGTGACATAGCTTCACGTGCAGTCAGGAGCTTTACACACTCAAATGCTGTTTACAGTAGTTACACTTTTGTCGTTCACATACTAGAAATAAATAATAATAATCAAAAGCAACATTTCTTAAAGTTTAGGTAAACGTTTTATTAAAAAGTTAGACTACAATATTCCCCTTGAAATCAGGGTTCAATCAGCGTTTAACAAATTGAAAAGACAACAGACTTGGATCTTAATCCCAACAAAATGTTTAACAGAAATAAACTACTGTATAAGGGTTTTTGTAGGTTTTGTGTTGGATGATTTTTTTGTCATCAATTACATTGCATATCTTTTTACGGTGAATTTTGACAGCTTGGAATTTTCAATCCTTTTAGAAAATCTGAAAACCTTTCAAGAAACTCTGTATTGTAAGAGTTTTATGAAACTGTGTGAAACAATGTTGTGGCTGGCTGCCAAGATTTTTGAATTATATTGTATTGAATTGAATTTTTTTATTAGTTATATGTTTGCACTTTTTTACTTTTGATATTTAGCATGTTTTTTTATTTTTTTCATTAGTGATATTTTACAATAAAAGTATCATAATAAGAAATGACACATAGGAAAAGTATATTAAAACACAGAGCCCTCTCAAAAGTCGTCATGACCACAGATGTTAGAGCAACAGGCGTAGCCATCTCGTTCAGAGATTTTGTTTTATTTTTCAGAACAGGGATTATGGTGAAAACTTTAAAGCATGTAAATGAAAGCTTGATGGGTGGAAGGTGCCAGTTGGCATCATCACTGCCACAGGCACTAGTGAGTCATCACTCACATCTTCAAGTTATAACTTGAACATGAGTGATGATGGGTGCCAGTTGATCTGCACAAACTATGGGCAAGATGTTGTCTGGACGCGATGCTTTCCTGGTCTTTTACTTGCAAAAGAGCTGACACAAATCCTCTTCCTAAATCTTGAGTGCCATTTGAGTGAAGCTTTAAATCTGGGCAGCCATCCGCTGCCACGAGTTGAAGCTCCGATTAATCTTGAATCAATTTTACTAATATAATTTAATCAGTACCTAAATAATAATTGTCATACAGTATAGTTAACATCTTTTTAATGTAGAAAGGAATATATTTTATGCTGAATAGTAATGTTTTTCAACTGTAAATTAAAACATAAATCTGCACAATCTGTAATTTAAACCACATATTACAATTAATTTTAGGGTGTTTACTTGTTTGTGGCTTTACAGTATTTTCCCATTAATTTAGCCAGATTGTGGTGTTTTAGTGCTTTTGCAGTTTTATGTGAGCTCAACCAAGTATTTTTTTAATATGTTTCTCATTATATGTTCTTATAGTGAGTACTGAAACAAGAAAGTGCAGCACATACAGTAATTACAGCCTAATTACATGATCAGCTTTATTAAAGACATACACAAAATACAATAATGATCTTAATAGGAAATTTTGGTAAGAAAAATGGCATTGCTTAGTAGACAACATGGCGTAACTGACCTAGCATTGATTAAAAACTTTAAAGAATATAAGAGAATGGTGTTATAAATCAAATATTCACTTACATTACAAAGCTCAGCAACTTAAAAATTACATTTTCTAAACATGATAATTTTAGTGTGCCAAGAAATAAGTAGCTTAAAACAGGTGAAAACGCATCTGTTGTATAGTAAAATGATCACTTCTAAAGATAAAAAGAATATTACAAAATTACAAAAGGTTAGTCAGACTTTATATAGTTTTTACAATAATTACTTATTTGTGGTTATGTGGCATATTCCACACTTTATCTATGAATTTTCACTTTGTGAAGAACGTGTGCTTCATTCAGTATTAAACAATGTGTTGAAAGCAAGAGTTGTTTCAAACATGATTTATTTCATTGCATTTCACATTGTCAGCTGTCTCTTTTTCCCCTCTAGTTGTTCTTCTCCCTCTCTCAACTATCTAAAGGTGTCCTCAACCTCAGAGCTGTAGCTACAACTATGTTATTGTAAATGTATTTTTTCTAGGTTTGGCCAAAGTTGTAAACCTGACTCAACTGAAGCCGTATCGTGGGCAGTTTTCTACTCAATGAACAGCAGCTCTCCCGACAAGGTGCTGTCTCTGGTCAAACCACTGGCCCCCTCGTTGGCCACCAGCCACACCTGGTCTCCCCTCTCCAGCCTAATGTACACATTGCCAGAAGCACTGATGTAGCCGTTCTGCTGGCTGGTGTATGAGTGCAGTATGGACCTGCCATTGCGGTACAGATCCATGTTGCCGTTGTTCCTGTTGATTGTACAGTGGAACTCAAACTCATAAACACCTGGGACGCTACAGGTAAACCGACCAGTGGAGGTGGAATAACTCTTCTGCCCATTGTAGATGACATTATTGAAGTTAATGGGTGCGCCATTCCTAGGTGTAGAAGAGCCCAGTTGCACAGAGAAAGCAACTTTTCCCACAGGGCCAGGAGGTCCAGCGGGGCCTGCTGGTCCAGATAGACCTCTGGGTCCTGTGTGACATAGACAATATATAATTAATACTGGTATGACAAAGGAACCATTTTAATTTGATACTTTTATTTTATCACTTTCAATACTTATGGTTAAGAGTGGTAGTGTTTACCTTGTGGTCCTGATGATCCCTTTGGTCCCTTTGGTCCCTGTGGTCCTGGTGGTCCTGAAGGTCCCTGTGGTCCTGGGGGTCCTGGTGGCCCTGGCGGTCCTCGATTGTCTTTTAAATGAAAAAGAAAAAACATCAATGTCCAAAGCACAAGTTATTCACTGTCAGTTAAATGAAGTCAGAGAAGGTTTGACAAACACCAACACACCTTGCCATGGACTGAGGTCAACTGCAGGAATATCTGAACATTTGGCGTAACCAGATCCTCGAGGCCTGTACAGGTAGGCATTCTGGGGAAGCTCAGTGATGCCAGTGTTGTCACAGATGAAGCGGGAAAATGAGACATGACGCAACGATTCCTTCTGTGCCTCAGTGAAGACTCCAGTATTCTCCCACCAGTACCTAAAATTGGGCAGATTGGTAATGTTTGTAAGATATAGAACTAACAGCTGTCTTTTCACACGTTTCAGTGTCTGGTATATTGTACCTGTCTCCCTGGCGGAGCCTCTGAAACTGGGTAGCAATCAGGCAGCCAAACAGTGGTCCCACTTTTGCTCCAGGTAAAAATGGCTCAGATGCTCCTGCCACCCACACATCAATGTTATTAGGTGTGCCATAGAGAGCCAAAAACTTTTTGGCCAGAGTTCGGTTCTTCATCACTTCAGCCAAGTCTGATTCACTTTGAGGTTCTGACAGTCCACAGAACTTGCGAAATGCGTTGTAGCCTACAACAGAACACTGAGGTTTAAAGATCCAATCAGAGTATTTCAGGCAAAATGTATATGCAAATAGAAAAATAAATACCAGGGATTCCATGGTCTCGTCCCCTCTGCATGTTGAGAGAGGCCAGGTCCTGGGCCAGATTAGCGGTGAATTCAAACAGCTTGTCTCTCACCTCTTCTGTCATCATGTTACCCTGTTGGTTCAGCTTGGCCGGCCTACCTATCATCCCTCTCAGAATAGGGTCTACACCACCTGAGGAAAAAAACATACAGTTCTATTTAATCAACTGCATGTGTGCTGGTTTTAGTAAAGACTTAGACAATATAACACATTGGCTGTGACCTTCGTATACGACTCTCCATGGTTGAAAGAAGGTCAGGTGGAGTAAGGGAGATGGGAATTTAGGATGCTCCTGGTACTGCTCATTGAGCCGAAACACAGAAGACTGAAGGATCAGGTGACCAAATCGGAATGCAGCTGTGGCAAACACGCTGGCGATGCTGGGATTCACGGTTTCATCGTAACCAGGGTAGTTGGACAGTAGCTTGGCAATCAGATCTGGCCCAACAATGAGGGGCAAGTAGTCCCTGTAGGTGATAATCTGAGAGACAAAAAGGAATCAGACACATTTCTAAATGATTGCAAGAAAGCTCCTCATGTAATTCACCCATTCCTCTCACCTGGAAGTATGCTCCCATGATCTTACGCGCCTCATGGTACAGTCTGTCACCGTCCCAGTGTGGATTGAGTTTGGCCAGAGCACGAGCCAGACGATTGTGTTCACGCAACATGAGGGTGTGGATTGAGGTCAGAGCGATGTTCTCACTGGAGCGAATGTCACCTAAAAAGTCACAAATTGCGGGGGAATATGTTATAAAGTGCTTAGTAGCTCATAAGCGACAATGTTTGGCTGCCACTCACCAGCCACAAAGCATTGCACCTCCTTAGGAGGTCTAGAGTTAGGATCTCGGTTGACACAGAGGTTTACGCTTGAGTTGACAAAAGGCAGGAGCTCACGACCGTTGTCAGTGTAGTCTGTGTTAACTCTTAAAAGGCCCCGATCTGAGGTGAGGTTGCGCAGGTAGAGAGCTGTGCTGTCATCTGAACCGTAAATCTGACTAGAATCAATGGCGGCGGTCAGGGCGTTCAGCTGCTCGCGGGGAGCCACTGTACCATAGGTGCGAGCAGACCCACAAGTGGCTGCTGAGCGGGTGAAGGGAAAGCACCGCAGTGACTCTGAGGTGTAACGAGGGTCTGTGGATGGGACCTGTGTGGATCACAACAAGCAGTTAGCACTGAGTGGGCAACCATATGTTGGTGCTTTAGGTGGATTCTTGCTTTATTGTACTGATACTGACCTTTATGGGAAAACAGGGCTCTACTTGATCACAGTTTTGGTCACAGGTTTGAGAGTCGCTGTATATGGCGACTGTAGGTGAGGTAGGAGTCAGGGTCAGGTCATGGTCTGTCCACTGGCCGAAGAATGTCAGCAAGTGAGAGTAGTATGAGTCGCTCTCAATTACGTTAGCTTTCACAATACGGTTGGACACCTCCCTCACCTGAAGACAGCACAGAAATTATTCATACACTGGGAAAACATTTCTCCTACGATTCTACAAGCATCACACCATGGTGTGGGCACCAAATATACAAAAGAATGTTACCAGAGGAAGTACGTGATTGTTGATTGGCTTCTGAGCGGTCCATCCTCTGGGCAGAGAGATCTGGTCCTCATACTGAGCTGGGACAAAGCGGTTGAAGGGTGTGTTGGAGGCGCCCCAGCGGCTGTTTTGTCTATTTGTTTCAGAAATCAATTATTAGAAAGTGAAGAAAAACATAGATGTATTTACAATGCAATGTTTTAGTTTATTATATAGCTTGTTAAAAAGTAAACTGTGCCGTCATCAACACACACAGGTTATTCACAGTCTATATTCATGTGAAATGAAACCATCCATAATTTCACCTGTTGTTGCAGACATTGCTTGCAGTGCGAAACTTGTTAGTTCCAGTGCAGCTTAGGGGACGAGTCTGAATGGTGCAGCCTGTCGCGTTAGAAATGCTCTGCAATGTGCTGGCATCCAGGAAATCTAAGGGAAAACAAGCACAACACAGACCTCAGCTACAGACAATGTGCAAACAGACTATCTTCAGGTAAGGGTCAGAGGATGTTGAATGGTCTCACCTGTTTCGTTGATGGAGCGTTTATGACGCGCTTGCAGAGACGTCTTGATCAGTTTTACAGTCTGTTCCATGTAATCAGCAGCACGCACAGCATTACGGGTCTGGCCACGAGGCTGGTACAACAGCCGCCTGATATCTGATCCCCTGGCAGCATTCCTCTTCGCACGGTCAACATACCTGTGACAAATGTACAGGTCAGTTTCATATTATTAGTTTTAAAATGATACTACAGCTGTTGAAAAGGTTTGGATTCTCACTGTCTTCTGGAGAAAAGGTAAGCACTGTCCACAATGCTCTTGGCTTCGGCCACAGCCTTTTCAATTTCAGCGCTGCTCACATGATATTCTGGGCAAAAGAAATACATATTTATTTTTTATTCATTTTATTATTTACTTTACCTACTAGTGTCTAAAGAGGTTTAGAAAATCAAGGCAGCACTCACCAGCAAACACCTGGCATTGCGAGCACAGGTAAAGACCTGCAGCCAGCAGACACAGAACAAGCTTCATTTCTGCAAGAAAAAGAAAAGTCATATGATAAAACAATTATATTAAAATAATTACATTTCGTACAATACATTAAATAAGGTATCACTAGCATAAGGTAACTATTGTGTCAAACAAACCTGTGGAAAAGATGAAGGTCGTGCTCTCCAATTCCCTGCAGCATCCAACTCTAAGCTGCTGTCAGAAGACAATGGTTTGTTGCTGCGCACAATTTTTATACATGCCGAATAAATTGTCACGTGACATGTTTATTTTTTAGGAATTCAGACAATGAACAATTATATTTTTCCTTTCTGTTCTGTTTGGTTCTTGTAAATAGCAATCAAGATATTAAGGTGACGCTGAATTTCTGGCATGCTTCTCACGTTTTTATTTATCTAGACCAAGCAAAATATTTTGCCTTGTCCTACTTTCATTTGTGCATGTGCGTGTTACTGTATCTGGCTCAAGCAGTAGCTTAATCAGTGTCAGATGTGACAGATGCCCCGAAGCGCTAACCAACAATGCACGTTTAAGTTTGGGTATAACACCTCAACAGTAAATAGTGTCAACACAGAGCAGAGAGCGGCAATCCATTTACAGCTTTGACAATTCCAGAGGACCAGTAACGCGTTTGTGCAACTCCATGTCCTAGACGCTATAAAAGCCTAATGAGTGACTACGGGGTCTTAAGCAAAACAACTTCATTTCATAACTGTGGTTGATAAGTTCACGGAGCCTACCTTATTAAAATTTTAAGCAGAAATAGTTTCTGTTTTAAACTATCCCTTGTTTTACTGTGAAGTTAGAGTGATAGTGACAAAGGCAGTTGCTATTATTGCATAAAATGTATGTACTTTATTTTCCAAATTGTTCATAGTCACCCGGTCAGGGCGATCACTGATGTATCTAAAGAGGCGTAAAATGAGGGCAGCGCTGTGGCAGACACCTTGTTTATTTGTCACCGATCAGGGTGGGGTACCAAGGTAAAGGACCCAAACGCACAGCTTTAGTGAACTTAGGTTTGTGAAGGTTTAATCAGGGTCGTGGTCAGGGAGGCAACATTCGGTACACAGATCAGCAACAGCGATAATGGCAATGAATGCTGGAGAGTTGCTACAGGCGCATGGTCAAACAATCTGGCCGCGAGTGTGGTGAGTACTGGGTTTAAAATGCATGACCTGATTACTAATTGACAACGGCTGGTGAAACACATGACTGGATAAGTAAAACTACAACTAGGGAAAACAAAACAGGAAGTACCAAAGTAAAACAGGAAATGGTAATTGAAAGTCCAGGTTGTGACGGATAGAGTCCCCCCCAGGGCGATTTCCAGGCGCCCAAAACAGCGCAACGACTGAGCTGGGCAGGCAGAGGGAGGACCGGAGGAGGGCAAAAAAAAGGCAAGACACAGAAAACATGACCAGAACATGACAAGAACAAAACACAAGGCAGAAGTCCAAGACAGAGGCCAGAACCAAAAGGAAGCAATCGAGGCCAAACCATCCTCTCAAGGACAGTGGAGGCGAGGGAAGTTCTAGTCGCTGGGCCAAACCGGCACTCTCGGTGCCCAGGAGCGAACGTTGAGTTCGTCAGGGCCAGCGTCAGAACAAGACACGAACTCAGGCCCACAGGGAGCGGCGACGTCCTCCAGGCAGAGAGCCGTCCAATAGACCACAGGGCCAAGGTGGCCTCCGACAGAGCAAAAAGAATCCAGAGGCCCACCAGGGGCCTGTTTCAAGAAGGAGGTTTTGTTGAAACTCTGAATTTGTGAAAAGTGAAAAGTGCTTAAATACCTTGTTTAATATTTCAGTACATTCATAGATTTCACCTGTTTCCTTTGCGCATAGCTCAAAAATGGCAATTCAGTTTCTAGATGATCCTGTAGATGAGGACACTGTATTAATTTGCATGGCATTGAATTTATGCAGCAAGAGGATTTTGACACCACAAGTTAATTTTCTGTCATATCGCCGTGCATATTTATTTGAGCTGTCCCGTCTTTTTCTCGAGACTCCATAACATATCAAAAATCTTATCCACCCATACATCAGACACATCACCCATTGTGGTAATGCTCTATGGGGTGAAATCCCTTTCTTTAAACAAGAGCGTAGTTTTTCAATTTGAGAGCGCACTTTAGCGTTTTAATGTTAAGATTTTTTCATGCTTGCTCTCAAAACCCTTTCTTCGTTTTAGAAATGTCTCTGCTAGCGCTCAGATTCACTCCGCTCGCGTTCAAATCCTCCTCCTCGCTTTCGGTTCTTGCTGCTCGCTCTCAATTAGTCTCACGCTTGCTCTCACTTCTACGACCCGAGACAATCCTCTTAAAAGTCACCAGCTAATAGGAGGCCAGGGCTGCTGACCAATGACATGACACTTACAGTACTTTTTCCATGCAGAAGAGAAGCAATCAGAACATAAAAGGAACACGGTGACAGTATTTAGGTTAAAACTGTAATTGAAAGCAGTAACGCCACTTATTACGGAAATTATGAACATCGTTGAGCTATTTTGTATTAAAGATCCATGCACACGCTTTTTTCATGCTCCACATTGCTAAAGAATTGGACTTTGATGTCTCAGTAAGGTGTCTGTAACTTTTCATGCCAAAAAGCGCTGTAGATCGCCCACACGGCCCGTCTGAAAATGTGTGTTTTAAGCTCTCGTCCACAACGCTCCATTTTCGGAGTGTGTCGGAAGCTAAACTGATCGCCACACCCCTTTGAGGAAGCGCATAGTCGTGATCCGCCGCGGGAATCAAACATCACGGTCACTGAATCCAACAGCGAAACTGGCTAACTCGTCCTCGTAGTGGAGTTCAACCATATGTTTGATCCAAAATTAATTTAATTTATTGATTTATATAATTCGCAACTTGATTAGCTGCTAACGCTAATATTAATTGTTGCAAATTAGCAGCCTGAATTAATACAACAGAATATTCATAACACGACTACAGCTTGTTTGGGAGCATAGCTCGATAAACGAATATAAACTCATTTTTACATGTTTTTTCTTTCTCATTCTGCTGCTGTGTGAAAATATTTTTTCTGTAATGGGATCTTTAGCTGCAGCTTATATTTTGCCGTATTTGTCTGTAATTAAGTGCCAATGTAGGTATAGTGAATGCCTACAGAGGCATGGTGTGACAGCAACTATTGCTTTCAAGATATTGCATGTGTTTATTACTTTTATTAATAAAGAAAAATTTCAAAAAATCTTACCTCAAGACGCCTGAACCAGTTGCCAAACCTACTGTCATGTATGGTTGCTGATCCAGGACTGGAGCCAGTATGATTGAATGTGTATTCATTACAGAACACATTTAATATACAGTATATCAGACAATTACACATGCATGGAATAAATCAGTATCTCAGAAATTCAAAAAAACCTTAGGACATTTTGATATTTACAGATTAATCATAATGTACCTGGGAACTCTAGTTTACAAACATAATATTTTTTCAATTGCTTTTAGTAAGGTGTATGATATATCAAGTGCTAATATATAACTAATAGACATGTAGTTATTGTTTTTTTCAGTACTATGTCTGTGTTATCTCAAGTTGTTGCAGGTTGTCTGTCTCTGTGTTGCCCTGCGATGGACTGGCGACCCAGGGTGTACCCTGCCTCTCGCCCTTAGGCTCCAGCACTCACTATAATGCTGGATAAGTTACCGTCACAGTTCAATTTGCAGACCACAAAATGAACGGGTAGGATTCATAGTTATGTTGAAAGCATAGTTTCTGGAGTAAAACAGGTACAGTCATGGGCAGTTGGCTGGGGAAATGTGAGGATCTTTTTTGTCTTCACGTGTTGGAAGACATCGGAAGCAGTGGAGCTGCTGTACAGATGGAGGATGGGATATAAAAAACAGAATAGCAGATTAATGAAATGACCAGTATTTCCTATGTATCTCACAACCTTTACAGATCTAAAGAATAAAAAGAGGTAGTTAGATCAGTTTTAATGGTGCAAACACGTTTTCAACTTATTTTATAGTGCTGGTTTGTTAAATCTTAGCATGACATTAATGACCTCCTTTCTCTCAGGTTGCTCAAATTCAGGGCCGGTGGGACAGGGATGTTTACAAGGTCCTCCAAAGAACAACCTGAGTCCAGCAGGACTTTATTGAAGATAGTCTCCATCACATTTTCCACATATACATAACACTAGAGTTACAAATTACCCATCAACAGACTAAAATATCAAAATAAGTTGACCAACTTCATACAGAGTAAATACATAGACAATAATATAGATCAGATTATGAATACCACAACTACTGAAATGCAAAATCTCTGTCAAATAAAACTGCATATTGGCCAACAAATGATTATACTGCTGTTAAATGTACATACCTTTGCTCCTGAGGTGAGCAACAACTCTTCTACAAGGTAGCTGTGTGTCCACAGACTGCAGTGGCGTCAGTTTGAGAAGCAACCTCCTCGTGTTTCGGTAGCTGGCATGCGTCAGCCTGTATAAAAAAACACATCACGTTTACAGCTAAAGTAGCTGACTAGATAAGCAACAACACACGTTAGACTTAGATAGAACTTGCAATAACCCAAATTCACGGGTCTACTCAGGCTACAACATACACACGACAGGCTCTGTAGTAATTAGAAACACAGCTGACTCTCATAACTTACTAGTGCTAGCCGCTAACGCTGCACTACCATCGCGCTAGCAGCTACAATGTGAGCTGAGTGAATGACCTTTCAGTGCCACCCGTGGATAAGCAACAGACTGAGGGAGCGAGACTGAAGCGTCCCGTTAAACATTCAGTCCAGAGAGCAGTTCAGATAACCCCAAGGCATCACTTAGTCCTGGGGTCTCTAGACACAACTCCCCTATGGTTTGACAGGCGTCACTCCTGGCCTGTGGACTGGGGAGAAGAGTCCCAATGTCCACCACAGAATATAAGGTCATCCCTAGTGTGGAGGAAATACTGGCAGGCGAGAGAGGTGGTTTCAGTCTTTGAGCAACAGTGGCAGCAGAACTAGGAGCACCATCAACAGAGGCTGAACCGGAAGCAGACTCTGAGCCAGGAACAGCGACAGGGTACGGAGGCACGGGGCATGATCCAGGAAGCATCGGGAAGAGAGAATAAAATCTGAGTCCTCTGGGCTATGACAGGTGTGCCTGTCGGTTCCTGTCGGACCGTTATTCAGCAAAACCACTCCACATCGTAGAGTACAGTAGTTGTAGCTAGTGTGTGTTGGTGCTGCTCAGCAGCGCGTGGAGATGCATCATAAACTGAAGGCAGGTGAGGAAACTGGGCTGAAACATGGACTGGAGCTTGACAGGAAACTGGAACTGGAGTCAAACGCTGAACTGGGAATCGTCGTGGAGCTGGCACTGAAACGAGCTGGAGACCACTGTGGTGTCAGCGCAGAGGCAGGAGCAGGGGTCCGATGGCAAGCCAGAACTGAGGAAAGAACAGGGAACAGGCAAGGAGCCTGTGTCTTGGCGGGCATGAAGAGCAGAATACATTCCAGCTCTTCGTGCATCGTGCTCAGGCTATGAAAAAAACTCCTCCAAGCTGGGGTAAACAGATGAGTGCTCAGACAAGGCCATGCAGATTCCATGGCCAAAAGCAAACGTATTTTACAAAACACCAATTTCGTTGACAATAGGGAAAAAGGCTAACAGGCTGGGGCTGGCTGGGTCCAGGTCCGGCAGATTTTACGGTCATCGATCAGGGTGGGGTAGCAAGGTGAAGCACCCAAACATACAGCTTGCATGAACTTAGGTTTGTGAAGGTTTAGTCAGGTTTGTGGTCAGGCAGGCAAAAGTTGGTACACAGGTCAGCAACAGCGATAATGGCAATGGCACAGACAGGGAGTAAGCAAAGCTAGTCAATATCCAAGCTGGGTTCAATACACTAGGCCAAGTCCAGAAGCACCAACAGGGAGCACAGGGAGCAGGCAAGAGATGGTCAAAACAAGAAACAGAACTGGTACACAGGAGAGTTGCTACAGGTATGCCCAAACAATCTGGCCGCAAGTGTGGTGAGTACTGGGGTTTAAATGATTTACCTCATTACTAATTGACAACGGCTGGTGAATCACACGACTGGATAAGTAAAACTAGAACTAAGGCAGACAGGAAAACAAAACAGGAAGTACCAAATTAAAACAAGAAATGGTACACAAAAGTCCAACAAACATATTTGTTCTGTTAAAAAGCACCATCTGTTTCGGGTTGAACACACGCCTATAGAAGGAATGCTTCCTCATACTGTGGGATTTACTGATGTGTCATGCCTCACACTTGACCTAATTTCTCTTAAATAAAACTTTCTTACAGAGCCAGCTGTCGCCTATTATACTGTACTGTATAAGGTTGTATTTTAGCCTCTGTAATCGTATTATCATGGCTACCTAATTTTCTAATCGTCACATTTCGTTTAGTTGGACAAATGTACCTTAGAAAAGAGCATCTACAGTACCAAAAGGTAAACTCACATCGCATTAAAACAGCTACATAAAATAAAACAAAGCATATTTAACACTGCATAACAACAAAACTATCAGCAGTCGGCGTCAAACACGACCAAGTTCGACCAAGTTTGCGTTGAACATTCCCAGCTGGTTATTATTGAATACGTATGTCTATTAATTGTTTGATACATTATCACTGATCATTGACTCACACATTGCCCAACCCTTACCACACAGAGGAGGGCGGTACAGGTGAAGATGCTGCACGTGACATAGCTTCACGTGCAGTCAGTACCTTTACAAACTGAAATGCTGTTTAGTTGCACTTTTGTCGTTCACATCCTAGAAATAAAAAATAATAATCAATAGCAACATTTCTTAAAGGTTATGTAAACGTTTTATTAAAAAGTTAGACTACAATATTCCCCTTGAAATCAGGGTTCAATCAGCTTTAAAACATGTTGAAAACACAACAGACTTAGATCTCAATCCCAACAAAATGTTTACCAGAACTAAACTATAAGGGTTTTTGTAGGTTTTGTGTGGGACGATTTTTTTTCATCAATTACTTTTCATATCTTCTTACGGTAAACTTTAAAACTAGAAAGGTGCGGCACTTAATTATAGCATGTGTTGTATGACTGGGTTTTTGACATGGAGGTCACTTCATAAGAAATGATGTCCATGACAGCTTGGAATTTTCAGTCCTTTTTGGTAACACTTCAGCCTTCTTCTGCCTCGGGAGCATTCTGCAACATCTGTAGATATATTCTATCAAAGTTCAGAGTACATCATGGAACATTTTATATTAATATTGTCCTTTAAGTGTTCCACATAGGTTATGGTACCAATTTAAAGAGCGATTTTTGAAAATCATGACAAATTTACGATAACAGTACAAAGTTCAGCGGCTTAAATACATTTTATAAACAATAATATAGTGTGCCAAAACTGGTAAAAACACTTAAGTAATAAAACTATCACTACTAAAGATGAAAAGAACAGTACAAATAAAGTTAGTCAAAAGTTATTGTTTTTACAATAGTTTTTAAAAATTTATGTAGTGTTTTTGGACCTTTGCTTAATCTTTGAATTATCATGCATTTACTTTATTCAGTATCAAACAATTTGTTTTCCTTTTAGGTTCAGAGCAAGAGGTGTTCGGAATGTAATTTATTTTTTTCAATTATTACTCTACTGCTGTAGAGATTACATGTAACATGTTACTTAATTTAATATATCAAGATTTGTGAACGTTGGCCAAGTAGCTTTTCTAATCCTCAACCTACCTAATCTTAACAGTTTCTAAACATGTATCCATTCCATGTTTTCATTACTTTTACAGGTGCTTTGCAGGGAACTGTTGTAAATTATCTCACAATTATCTCTCAATTGTGGACGTTATTGTAAAGGTTTTTTCTGTGTTTGGCCCAGATTTCGAATAAGAAACTGTATCATGGGCAGTCTTCTACTCAATGAACAGCAGCTCTCCTGACAAGGTGCTTTCTCTGGTCAAACCACTGGCCCCTTCGTTGGCCACCAGCCACACCTGGTCTCCCTTCTCCATCTTAACATACACATTGCCAGAAGCACTGATGTAGCCTTTCTGCTAGCTGGTGTCTGAGAGCAAAATGAACCTTCCATTGCAGTCCAGATCCATGTTGGCGTTGTTCAGGGACGTGCCTGTTTGCCCTCACAGTTCGGAGTGCCCTTAGCGAAGGTGAGTGATTTTTTTTCTTACTCCACTCCGGGTTTTACTTTTCTCACTTGAGCCCGAATGAGGGGCAAGTAGTCCCTGTAGGTTATAATCTGAGAGACAAAAGAGGAATCACAGTCACATGCAGCTTCCTAAATAATTGCAAGAAAGCTCCTCATGTAATTTACCCATTCCTCTAACCTGAAAGTATGCTCTCATGATCTTACGCGCCTCCTGGTACAGTCTCTCACCGTCCCAGTGTGGATTGAGTTTGGCCAGAGCACGAGCCAGACGACTGTGTTAACGCAATAAGAGTGTTAATTGAGGTCAGAGAGATGTTCTCGTTGGAGCGAATGCCACCTGATTATTTACTATACTTAGCTAGTGTCTAATTAAGTTTAGAAAATCAAGGCAGTCCACGCCAGCAAACACCTAACATTGCGAGCACAAGTCAAGTCTTGCTACCAGCAGACACAGAAAAAGCCTAATTTCTGCAAGAAACATCTATCCATTTTCCAAGCCGCTTATTCCCATATGCGGGGTCAAGGGGGTGCTGGAGCCTAACCCAGCTGGCTATGGGCGAGAGGCAGGGTACACCCTGGACAGGTCGCCAGTTCATCGCAGGGCAACACAGAAACATACATACAACCATTCACACACACTCACACCTACGGGTAATGGAGAGAGGCCAATCAACCTAATGCATGTCTTTGGACTGTGGGAGGAAGCCGGAGAACCCGGAGAGAACGACGCAAATCAAACCCAGAACCTTCTTGCTGCCATTATCATTAGCGCAGGAAATCTATTGTGTGACAATAAATTGTATAGTTAAAACAAACATGTGGAAAAGATGATGGTCCTGTTCTCCAACTTCTTGCAGCATTCAATTTTAAGCTGCTGTCAGTCAAGACAATATCTTGTTTTTCCGCATGATTTTCAGACATGCAAGATAAACTGTCATGTGACAGGTTGATTATTCTTTAGGAATTCAGAACAATGAACAATAATCTTTTTCCTTGTACCTTTCTCGTAAATTGCAATCAAGGTATTAAGGTGTGTCTGACATGATTCTCACATTTTTAGTTATCTAGACCTGTCCTACTTTTATTTGTGCATGTGCATGTTACTGTATCTGAGCTTAAGCAGTAGCTTAATCAGTGTCAAATGTGACAGATGCCCCGAAGCGCTAACCAACAATGCATGTTTAAGTTTGACTCAAAGGTAAATAGTGTCAGCAGAGAGCAACAATCCATTTACAGCTTTAATAATTCCAGAGGACCAGATTTATATTAAAATAAATTAAAGTTTTTCTCGCTTAAATGCATCTAGTACAGTAAATCATTTGAACGGTAGCGCGTTTGTGCAACTCCATGTCCTAGACGCTATAAAAGCCTAATGAGTGACCACGGGGTGCAAAACAACTCCATTTAATAACTGTGGTTAATAAGTTCACAGAGCCTACATTTGACACAAAACTCTTCGCTTTCAATGTTGTCCATCCTTTTGATTTGATTACAGTGCTCGATGGTGAGTTGTGAAAACATACAGTATTTCTCACATGTGTCCTACTTTCATTTTACTGTTTCTGGCTCAAGCAGGAGCTCAATCAGTGTCAGATTTGGCAGATGCCCCAAAGTGCTAACCAACAATGCATGTTTAAGAAGTTTGGGTATAACGACTCAAACGTAAATAGTGTCAACACAGAGCAGAGAGCAACAATCCATTTAAAGCTTGAATCTTAGGTCCCATCGTTTTGGGTCAGTCAAATGAGCCATTAAAGCCTTTTCAATTCTTTTCAGGAATTAAAAAGGTGAGCCATTCACACCTCACCACCAACCAAATTTGGGAAAGGTGGGGCCTAATTTGGTTAACAATTCTAAGGGAGAGTCTAATTGAGGTCATTAAAGTTATTTTAATCTTCAATCTTTTCACTTTCGATATCATTAATAGCATCACCTTTTGGTACAATGCCAGTGCTGCGTTGTGCTGTAAAACATACAGTATTCCTCATTTATTACTGTTTATTTACCGCCTTTATTGAATTTTTTTTTAAATTCTAATTCTAAGCAGGAGGAGTTACTGTTTGAAACCAGCCCTGGTTTTACAGTGAAGTTGGAATAAAAATTTAGTTCACCGCTTTTCGTTGAATGATTCTAACGAAGGCAATTACTATTAATAAATAAAATGTATTTATTATCCAAAATGTTTTAGTCACTTGATCAAAGTGTGATCATTGATGTATTTAAACAGGCGCAAAACGAGGGAAATGTGTGTAAGCTATATGACCCCAGCTGTGAGGGCAGCGCTGTGGCAAACAAAAAAGCACCGTCTGTCTTTTCCGGGTTGTATTCCCGCCTATTGAAGGAATGTTTCCTCGTACTGTGGAATTTATTGATGTGTCACGCCTTACACTTGACCTAATTTTATTTGATTAAAACTTAAATCTTACAGCTGCGGATGTCCCTAATGTTGCTACGAGGTAAAGCTACCACCTATGTTTAAGACTTTATGACATATAAGGTTGCATTTGAGCCTCCGTAATCGTATTATCTTGGCTAGCTATTATTTGTATAATTTTTAGTTGTCACATTGCGTTTAGTTGGACGTTTAACACAAAGCAAATTTAACACTAAATAAGATTAAAACTGTCACAGATCCAGCATCATAGTTACATTTATCTAAGTTTTTCTGTTTTATTTTGGTACTTCCTATTTGCATTCAGTCTGTTGTAGTTTTTTCTTCTAGTAATGTGATTCACCATTTCTCGAAGCTTCATGTGCACACGAAACCACCTAGTGGCCAGTTTTTGTGACAGTTATGTCCGTTGGGAATGACTATAATTTACAAAAAATGTATGACCAAATACTTTCTGTACATAATTTATCACGTGTATAATAAATATTTTTATGTTTTTAAAATCATAATTTAACAGGTTGAGCTGTTTTCGGAAAATGGCATAGGTGTAATTAGGCAGAGGACAGTGAAAGTGCTTGTGGTACTATAAAAAGGGCACATACTATGCTTGTGTAACTTGGACAATGATGTACAGGACAGGGAAAATTGTATTAATTTTTAATTAAATTAAATTGAGACACAAGAGTTAAGAAATCATCATCTTCCTGCTTTGACTGCAGCTCAACACCCGGGTTTGATTTTTGTAGGTGTCAGGATCCTGCTTTCCAGGTTCTCTTACTCTAGACCACACCTGCTTTCTCACCACACCACTCCTTTGGACCATGCCCACTCCCTCTATTTCCCTCTGAATTCCAAAAGCAATCATGTCAATTTTCCACACCTGTGCCTTTTCCTCAGCTCCCTTCAGATACTTCCCCAGCCCATCAGTCTGTGCTGGGTCATTGTCATTCCATGCTGCGCTACCTCCATTACCTTCATCGTGAAAGTTGACGTTATGGACATTCTTATTCATGTAAGTCACACGTTGACATGCTCGTAAGCTGTGCATTGACGCTAGAGATGGCGAAATCAAAGCCTCATGAATCACCGAGCAACTATGACACATTTGGGTAAAAATCGACACATTGCTTGACACCATTTGACAAAGTCAGAACAATGACATCTGCTGGTTGTGTGTGAGAACTGCATCGGAGGAAACTGGATGATAATAAATCAGTAGCCTTGATGTGGCAAATATGTTTGATAGTCAGATGTTACTGGAGCTCTATTTGTTGCTTTTGCAAATCTTTTTATCACTACATTGAGGAGACATGTTTGTCATTTAGTTACTTGACAACACTTCCGCTTCAAAAGATCGATGCTGTGACGAGTAGCAGGGCTCGAGTTGGACTTCTCTAATTCATGCTCCTCTTTGGTTCGTTCTGTCTAGTCATTTCTTTTTTGCCATATTCACTTTTGTTTAGCTTGCCTATGTCTAGCCTTATTCATGCTCATGTTAATTGTGCACTGCTATGCTTGTAAGACGGCCAGTGATGTTTCTCATTTCCACAATGTGTTGCTCAGTTTTGTTTAGCCTTGTCCATGCTATGCCTAGCCTCTTGTCATGCCATGAATAACTTTTTGTTTAACCTCGCTCATGCCATGCCTAGCCTTTTGTTAAGCCTTGCTTTAGCCCAGGTTCATGTCTAGCCTTGCCTCAGCCCATGTTCATACTTAGCCTTTTTTTTATTCTTGGCTGTCAGCCACACTCTGCTCAGCACATAAGATGTGCATTGTGCCTGTTAGCTCTGTTTTAGTTACTCTTATCAGTTATCCTGTGTTATTTCTTCTTTATTTTGTTTATTGATTAATTCCACCTCCTGTTAATTTTGGTTTATTTTGTGTTCAATTGACAGGAGTGTTTTTGATTAAAAGAAGGAGAAGTTTACGTTATTCTGCTCTCAAGCTCTGACTCAGTCCAAATGAACCCTCAAGTACCTGATCCACCATTTTGTATGGGTGATCATAACAGAAGGCCTGTTTCTGTTTGGTTGTCACTCACCTTTGTGATGAGTTATTGGTTTCGCCTTGGTCTCATTGCTTCCTAGTGTATTTAGTACTTGGGCGCACACTCACCATTGTCAGAGTATTGCACATTCTTGCTGCTGACGTGCCTAATGTTGCAACGAGGTCAAACTGCCGGCTAACCGGCGAACGAGCTGGTGTATTTTGTCAAGCAAGATGTAATCGGATCAAGTTATGTGAAGGAGAGTGAGGGGAATGACTTTGTTTAAACCACCTGCCCCTTTGTTCTTTTGTACGTGTATGCTTCCGCAACCGAAGAAGGAATGGAGGACACAAAGTAGAACCGGTGAAAATTCCCAAAAAATCACCATTGCTCCCTGGATTCAGCTAGTATTATCCCCGCCTTGGAGCCGCTCCCTGCCCTGCAGTACCAGGGGTCTTTTCTCAACACCTGTTCCATTTTTCAGACTTGCTAGCTGTGATCCTCCATCTTGCGCCCCCATGAGCCTTATTGAACCATGCCCATTCGCCGCTACAAGAAGCTATAGAGCCACAGAACGTAAGCCCAAGCCTTCATTGGTTTATGGTTCAATACAGCCGGGCAGCGATGCTTCAGGTGTCATCATTTTCAGCTCCACCCCTAAAGGAAGCAAGACTCAATACTTACATTGCAGAAACACCTGCTTGTCTATTCCGCACATGATTCGTAGGTTCGATACGATACGTAACATCACTAGCTACATTCAACTAAACCCAAAGAAATATCAGAAGAGCCAGAAATAAAGGCAAGATTATCAGATGACAGTTGTCAATGTGGGCCGTTTAGAATAAAAAAATCCAACAGAGGAAAGAAAGGTGAGGCGAATAGGCATGACTATGCTGTGAATGGACCAAAGTGAGAGAGAATCAGAATTAGCTGGAAGTGACAATAGTATGGAAATAAATCAAAGTGATAGAATGAAGAGGACATGATGTTGGAGGTGTCAGGACAAAGAGGGTTAGAGGTAGTGAGGAAGGGGATGAGAGAGGGGATCAGGCAGGTAGTAAATTCAAAATCTTTTTGAGGTTTGCAGAGAAGAGGGGGATAGCAATAATGAATCTGGTCAGCAATTCAATTGGTAAATTGGCAAAGTTGTTGAGAGACAATAATTTGTTGATAATTTGTAATTTATAATTTGGCACAAAGCAGAGACAAAGAGCATGGAAGCATTGGAAAAATGAGAGAAAAAGGAAAAAATGAAGTGGTGAGCACTAGCTATGTGGTAAACGGAAACAAACGGTGTACAAGAGTGATCTGCTTGATGTCACTATGGAGGAAATCAGAGCAAACCTGAAAGGAGGGAGAGTGAAGGGAGCTCAGAGAATGCAGGTAACTCGTGAGGGCAAGAGAATCAAAGGTGAATCTGTTTTGCTTAAATTTGATGAGGAGGCACTTCCCAATGAAGTCACACTAGGGTATCTAAATTATAGTGTTAGGGAGTAAAGCCACTGAGATGCTTCAACTGCCAAAGGTTTGGGCATATAGCTGCAAAATGCAAATTAAGAAAATGTGCAAGATGTGGAAAAGATCATGATTATGAACAGTGACTGTTAATGGCTCCGGCAATTTTCCAATACTTGATATAACAGCATTTTATGTTGTTAAAGTCCCCAACCATGTATTAAATGTCCCCTGCATTGCTTTACTCCTCTTACAATTTATAGTTATTATGTCATCAACTTTATTAAACCCATACACAAAATAATGATCTTAATGGGATATTGGGGGCCAGAGAAATGCAAGTGGCATTTACTGGACAATGAAATTATGTGTTACGATGACTTAGCATTGATTAAATACTTAAAAGTACAATATAACAAAATAATGACAAAACTATCAAATATACACTTACAGTACAAAGCTCAGTGGCTTAAATACATTTTCTAAACATGATTATTTTAGTGTGCCAAGAAATTAGTAGATCAGCCATAAACATGTGAAAAGACATGAATAGCGTAGTAAAATTATCACTTCTAAAGTTAAAAGAACATTACAAAATTAGTCAGAAGTTGTTATTGTTGCTACAGTTTTTATTATGATTGCTTCAATATTTTTCTAATTATCAGAGTTTTAAGATTATTCAGGGTCAAACAGTGTGTTTTCCTGTTAGGCTTTGAGCAGTTTGAAACATGATTTATTATAATAAATTAATAGATTTATATCATAATTTAAAAATTGTGAACCATGACGAAGTAGCTCTTCTAATCTTAAACTGCCTAATTTTAACAGTTTCTAAACATGTATGGAGTTTCCATTACTCCTGCTTTGCAGGAAACTGTTTCAAATGACCTAATAAAATTGTGGACATTTTTGTAAAAGTTTGGCTTAAGCTGTATCAGGGGCAGTCTTCTACTCAATAAACAGCAGGCCTCCTGAGAAGGTGCTGTCTCTGGTCAAACCGCTGGCCCCCTCCTTGGCCACCAGCCACACCTGGTCTCCCCTCTCCAGCCTAATGTACACATTGCCAGAAGCACTGATGTAGCCGTTCTGCTGGCTGGTGTATGAGTGCAGAATGGACTTGCCATTGAGGTACAGATCCATGTTGCCGTTGTTCCTGTAGATTGTACAGTGGAACTCAAACTCATAAACACCTGGGACGCTACAGGTGAACCTACCCGTGGTGGTGGAATAACTGTTCTGTCCATTGTAGATGACATTATTGAAGTTAATGGCTACGCCATTCCTAGGTGTACAAGAGCCCAGTTGCACCGAGAAAGCAACTTTTCCCACAGGGCCAGGAGGTCCAGCGGGGCCTGCTGGTCCAGATAGCCCTCTCGGTCCTGTGTGACAAAGACAATGTATGATTAATAGTGGTAGGACTTATAATTGAAGAACTATTTCTTTCTTATCACTTTTAGTAGTTTTGGCTGAGAGTGGTAGGATTTACCTTGTGGTCCTGATGGTCCAGTTGGTCCCTGTGGTCCTGAGGGTCCCTGTGGTCCTGATGGTCCCTGTGGTCCTGGGGGTCCTGGTGGCCCTGGTGGTCCTGGTTTGCCTTTTAAATAAAATTAACAAACATCAGTTTTCAAAACACTGGCGCTATTAACCATCAAGTAAATGGACAGAGAGAGAGAGGAGAAGGTTTGACAAACATCAACACACCTTCTTGCCATGGACTGAGGTCAACTGCAGGAATATCTGAACAACTGGTGTAACCAGACCCTCGAGGCCTGTACAGGAAGGCATTCTGGGGAACCTCAGTGATGCCAGTGTTGTCACAGATGAAGCGGGAAAATGAGGCTTGACTCAATGATGCTTTCTGTGCATCAGTGAAGACTCCAGTATTCTCCCACCACAGCCTGAAATTGGGCAGATTGGTAATGTTTGTAAGATATAGAACTAACAGCTGTCTTTTCACACTTGTCAGTGTCTGTTATATTGTACCTGTCCCCCTGGCGGATCCTCTGAAACTGGGTAGCAATCAGGCAACCAAACAGTGGTCCCACTTTTGCTCCAGGTAAAAATGGCTCAGATGCTCCGGCCACCCACACATCAATGTTATTAGGTGTGCCGTAGAGAGCCAAAAACTTTCTAGCCAGAGTTCGGTTCTTCATCACTTCAGCCAAGTCTGATTCATTTTGAGGTTGCGACAGTCCACAGAACTTGCGAAATGCATTGTAGCCTAAAACAGAACACTGAGGTTTAAAGATCAAATCAGAGTATTTCAGGCAAAATGTATATGCAAATAGAAAAATAAATACCAGGGATTCCATGGTCTCGTCCCCTCTGCATGTTGAGAGAGGCCAGGTCCTGGGCCAGATTAGCAGAGAATTTAAACAGCCTGTCCCTCAGCTCATCTGTCATCATGTTACTTTGTTGGTTCAGCTTGGCCGGCCTACCTATCAGCCCTCTCAGAAGAGGGTCCACACCACCTGAGGAAAAAAAAAACAGTTCTATTTAATCAACTGCATGTCTGCTGGCTTTAGGAAAAATTTAGACAATATAACATATTGGCTGTGACCTTCAAATATGACTCTCCATGATGCAAAGAAGGCCTGGTGGAGGAAGGGAGATGGGAAAGTAGGATGCTCCTGGTACTGCTCATTAAGACGAAACACAGAAGGCTGAACGATCAGGTGACCAAATCGGTAGGCAGCTGTGGCAAACACGCTGGCAATGCTGGGATTCACGGTTTCATCGTAACCAGGGTAGTTGGACAGTTGCTTGGCAATCAGGTCTGGGCCAACAACAAGGGGCAAGTAGTCCCTATAGGTGATAATCTGAGAGACAAAAAGGAATCACAGTCACATGCAGCTTTTTAAATAATTGCAAGAAAGCTCCTCATGTAATTCACCCATTATTCTAACCTGGAAGTATGCTCCCATGATTTTACGGGCCTCCTGGTACAGTCTCTCACCATCCCAGAGTGGATTGAGTTTGGCCAGAGCGCGAGCCAGACGATTGTGTTCACGCAACAACAGGGTGTGGATTGAGGTCAGAGCGATGTTTTCGTTGGAGCGGGTGTCACCTGAAAAGTCACAAATTGTGGGGCAAAGCGTTATAAGCTGCCTGGTAGACAAGCCTGGTAGACGCCACAATGTTTGGCTGCCACTCACCAGCCAGAAAGCATTGCACCTCCTGAGGATTACCAGTCATGCGAGCTCGGTTGGCGCAAGAGTTGACACTTGAGTTGACAAAAGGCAGGAGCTCACGACCGTTGTCAGTGTAGTCTGTGTTGACTCTCATGAGGCCCTGATCTGAGGTGAGGTCGCGCAGGAGGAGAGCTGTGGCATCATCTGCACCGTACACCTGACCTACATCAATGGCAGCGGTCAGGGCGTTCAGCTGCTCACGGGGAGCCACTGTACCATAGGTGCCAGCAGACCCACAAGTGGCTGCAGAGCGGGTGAAGGGAAGGCACTGCAGTGACTCTGAGGTGTAACGAGGGTCTGTGGATGGGACCTGTGTAGATCACAACAAGCAGTTAGCACTAAGTGGGCTACTATTTGTTTGTGCTTTAAGTGGATTCTTGCTTTATTGCACTGATACTGACCGTGATGGGGAAACAGGGCTCTATCTGGGCACAGGTGTCGTCACAGCTGGAAGGGCTGCCATATGTGGCAATTATAGGTGAGGTAGGAGTCAGGGTCAGGTCATGGTCTGTCCACTGGCCAAAGATTGTCACCAAGTGAGAGTAGTATGAGTCGCTCTCAATTGCAGTAGCCTTCACAATTTGGTTGGACACCTCCCTCACCTGAAGACAGCACAGAGGTCATTCATACCCTGGGAAAACATTTCTCCTACAACTCTACAAGTATCACAACATGGTGTGGACAGAAAATATTCATAAGAATATTACCAGAGGAAGTTCGTAATTGTTAATCAGCTGAGCGGTCCATCCTCTGGGCAGAGAGAACTGGTCCTCATACTGAGCTGGGACAAAGCGGGTGAAGGGTGTGTTGGAGGCGCCCCAACGGCTGTTTTGTCTATTTGTTTTGAGAAATGTATCATTAGGGAAGAAAAAATACATATATTTACAACACAATGTTGTAGTTTATTACATGCCTTGTTAAAACAATAAATTGTACAGTCATCCACACAGACTATTTACAGTGTTTATAAAATGTGAAATGAAACCATCTATAATTTCACCTGTTGTTGCAGACATTGCTTGCAGTGCGAAATGTTTGAGATCCAGTGCAATTTGGGGGACGACGTTGGATGGAGCAGCCTGTCGAGTCAGAAATGCTTTGCAATGTGCTGGCGTCCAGGAAATCTAAGGGAAAACAACCACAACATTAAGCTCAGCTACAGACAATGTGCAAACAAACTATCTTCAGATGAAGGTCATAGGATGTTGACTGGTCTCACCTGTTTCGTTGATGGAGCGTTTATGACGCGCTTGCAGAGACGTCTTGATCAGTTTCACAGTGTGTTCCATGTAATCAGCAGCACGCACAGCATTACGGGTCTGGCCATGAGGCTGCTTCAACAGCCGCATGACATCTGACACACTGGCAGCATTCCTCTTCACACGGTCAACATACCTGTGACAAATGTACAGGTCAGTTTTATATTATTAGTTTTAAAATGATACTACAGCTGTTGAAAAGGTTTGGATTCTCACTGTCTTCTGGAGAAAAGGTAAGCACTGTCCACAATGGTCTTGGCTTCAGCAACAGCCTTTTCAATTTCAGCACTGCTCACATGATATTCTGGACAAAAGAAATACGATTTTATTTTTCATTCATTTTATTATGTACTTTACTTAGCCTTTAGGCCCTAGCTATAGGCCTAGCCTATTATCAAATGAAACAGTAGAGTACAGGCTACAGCGCTATATAAATGTCTTTCACATGCATCTAACACAACCTTAGTAATAAACACAAATATCACACAGTAGATAAGTATGTATATGTAACGATAGAATGTAGCGCCCCCTTCATTAGCTCTTAACGTTAGCCCGCAACACATTCATGACTCTAGCACTGTGATACTTAATCCAAACCTAATAATCTACAAATTAAAGCTAAGATTCTAAAGAATCCAAGGATATGCGCATGCTAGCATGCTAGCTAGTACAGGTTAGCAATGAATGCTAAGCTAATCGTAAGGTAAACGCTTTGTGTACATATTGATGTTATGCTATAAAAAATTCAAAATTACTGGCGAACCAATCCTATTATCTGTTATTTGTACGTCCTGGGAGGTACACCCATCCATTTGCCATTTGGCAGCTGTCCATCAGACCCATCCTAAAGTTTTTTATTAGTCCAACAAATGGCCATGATTTATGGCCTCCGGGTGAGGTCACATTATGTTGCTCAATTTTGACTGACAGGCTGCCAATCCCGTGTTGGTGGTATTATATCAATAACATAGCTTCTATTCTAGTCAAATGGGGCGACAAAAAAGCATTTGGTAGTGAGGTCATCCTCTAACTGCAAGGTTGGCAGTTAAAGCTGGTGTCGAAGTGTGTCCTGTCCCTAGTTCCTGGTGTTTCAAGTGAGCGCCTTGCATGGCAGCTGCTGGTATAAGTGTGTGATTGAGAGGGTGCATGGGTGAATGAGAAACTACTGTAAAGTGCTTTGGATCCCGGAATGGGTGTATAAATGCTTTATAAAACATTAGAAAAACTCAGACCTCATAGGGGTTTGAAGTTGCTGAGGCCTTTATTTTTTCATCCTGAAATTCTTTTATTTTTCTCATATTGTGTGCCAAGTTCACAAGTTCGTTAGTAACACAAATTTTTATATCTCATATAAAATTTCAAAAGTGTCCCCTACATTATGACACATGAAAAGTATTTAATTAGCTCTTATGGTTGCAGAGACATACTCATCTTTATTATGGCTATGCCATTTTTTGGAAGACCCCTAGAAAACAGGCTTGGTGTAGACTAGAGTAGTGTCCAATAAAAATTAAAAAATCAAGGCAGCACTTACCAGCAACCACCTGGCATTGCAAGCACAGGTAAAGTCCTGCAACCAGCAGACACAGAACACGCTTCATTTCTGCAAGAAGCAGAAGTCATACAATAAAATAATTGAATGAAAATAATTACATTTCATATAATTGATTAAAATAGGGAATCTTTTGTGTGACAACAAATTGTAAAACTAACCTGTGTAAAAGATGAGTCGTGTTCTCGAACTCCCTCCTGCATCCAACTCTAAGCTGCTGTCAGAAGACATCAGCTTGTTGCTTCTCACGGTTTTTATACAGGTGGTATAAATTGTCATGTGACCTGTTTGTTTTCAGGAATTCAGAAAATGATCTTTTCCTTGTTCCTTTCTTATAACTCACCTTAAGGTGACTGCTACAAACAGGTTAATTATAGAGTGTGTTACATGCGTTTTCATATTTTCAGACTTCTCTTGAGCTAGAAAAAAACAATTTTACTGTAAGTTTTTAAAATTTTCTTAAGCCCTGTAAAGTTTAGTGAAGCATTTTTGTACACATGCTGTTTTTGTGTTCATGTGCATGTGTGTGTGTGGGGGAGGGTTTTGGGTTGTTTAATATATAAACTAATTATGTTGTTTTTATTTTTAAAAGAGCCTGTTCGAAATGTACTATGTGAATGTTGTTTTATTCAAACTCATTATAGTCAGCATAATGTGATTTGAATTCTTTTTTGCTATCCCATTGTTTTAAAACTGATAATCCACAGTAGCTCATTACTATAAGATCTGACAGGTGCCTATGGCTTACCGGAACAACAGCATTCTCAAACACAATGGATGTGTGGGAAGTCAGTCTTTTACTAGGAACCAAAAGTAAACCTTTGGTGTCCGATTTATTAATTAATAGTGTCCTCATGCCAACAGTAGCAACACAAATTACATAATGGCATAATGCAGTATATGTGTTTTTAGATGCTTAAGAGCTTTTGGCAGTGAGAGCTCTCTGTAATCAGCTATAATCTATATTTTTTACACGATAAATTTACTGGACATGCTACGGTATATCCATAAATGACAATTAAGTGAGTTTCAATAAAAAAAATTGTGACTTGTTAAAACAATTCAAGATTATTCAAGATTGATTTTGTACCAGTTCAAAAGTGGCCTTTGTTTTACTCTAGTTACTCCGGTTTCTCCACTGTCTTTCATTTTGCAGATTGTATGTTTTCAAAATCTGGTGAAATCCCCGAGCACACACAGGAGGAGGTGTGTTGTTTTTTGTCAATCTGCTTCGCAACTTCAAATCAAATTTTGAAAAATCTCATATTAACATGTTTAAGAACAACAGAAATGAATTTATTCTGTTAGGAGTAAACTGGCAGCTTTCATTATTGCTTTTTAAATCCCACCCAAAAAACCTTATTCCTGTTTAGCCTTTAATGACATAGCCTACCTGATCGTGTTCTGGACACAGTGGAGTGAAACTTACTTAACGTAACATTTTCCATGAAGAAATCCTAAGTAAATATCACAGGGCTCAATTTTAAGTACACTATACTTAACGACAGATAGTAGACTCATTCAAGTGCTCAAGTGAACTTTACTTTTTAGTTTATTGATCCAAACAAATAACTAGATCTTTCTTGCTCCTTCTTAGTAAATTTTATTCTAAATTTTATTCTATTTGCATTAATACCTGTACTTACTATGATGTACATTTATGTAAGTTATATTTCAGCAATGTTTAACTCACTAAGTTCCTGTGTGTAAGTGACGTGTCTGCACCTGTATGCCAGGGCGAAGCAGACACACACTAACACCCCCCCCCCCCTTCTCCCTCCCTCTTGCTTTAGATCTCACGTAACTAAGCGATTCGGGCTAGTAAACAAACCAGCATGAAGAGGATAGAGACACAAGAAAGACTGTGCAAATAAAAAAACGGCAACCTGTACAATCTGCAAAAAGGCTGTTAAATACAGTGACAACACCACCAATTTACATTTTCATTTATATTTACTGTTGAACTTTGCTTGTGTTTTATTAGATTAATAATACAATTTTAAATTTAAAAAAACACCTGAAAGTCATAAAAAAGTCATTAATTGTCAAGTGTAATAATGCACTGATTTTAGATGGGTTTATGTACAGAGAATACGGTTTGTCCATTGTACAGGATTATCTCAAATCTCGTAATCATAGTCATACTCTGATGAAGGACTTACGTAAGGTGGATGTCTGTTTTCTGTTTGCATATTTTCCAGTGAAGTGGAAACACTGTCATTAAGCCAAGATGCTCAGAGCTGCATGGAAAGCAAATTTCCCCTAAAACCTCTGACTCATCTTGTGCATTGTATTTCTGTTTTTAAAGAATAGAATGTGTATTAAAGTAATAAATAACTTTATGTCTTTTGATGTTACTTTATTATATATTAATATCTATAAAAACAATTTAGTGAGAAATACTGCACTATTTTCTATAGCTATTAATTTTGACTTAAATGTCTTTAAAAATTTACAATTTTTAAACAAAATATGTTACGCTGTGTTTGACACTGTTTTAAGGTTCTGTCAATTGTTAATTATTATTTTTTATGACAATGAACTTTAAACTTTAATTCTTTTGACATGGAAAAGACAATCTTCAATTTGTGAAGGAACCTCAGTGAGACATATATCAACTTTGAATTTTTATGGGTCACGTAGATAGGAGTGCCATGTTTCCGTGTGTGTGTGTTTGAGTTCATTTACACCAAAAACAGAAGTGATGTTATTTACTGATGAACAAACCTACAGTATGTGACAGTATGTGTAGAGTATGTTCCTCCTTTAGAAACTGAAACTATATATATATAATTGTCAATCTTTTGCTTATACATCCTTATGTAAAGTTGTTAGAACACGTTTCCACAGATGACACCCAGATATATCTGTCTCTAACCTCCAAAAGCATATGCAGAGATATGTTATCTAACACAATGTTTTGTCTGCTCGTTCTTCTTTGCTCTTCTCATTTTACTTCCAAAAAGTTTGTCAAAGTCTGCTGGTTACATTGTGCACGTATGTGGCATGAGTAATACAAAAAACTTTCATTTTCTAAAATTATCACAGCATATGTTCCGAGCAAGAACAGTCGGAATCTGGAGAATCTGGAAAGTACAGACACAATAAACAGTGAAGCAAAGTCAGATGACACATGAATAACTAAAGCAAAGACATGTGAGAGCTGAAACAGGACAGGTTGAATAACAGCGTCTGAGCAACTTCTATCTATTTATCAGCTCAGAAAAAAGACATCCAGGCTTCACGCTTGTACAGTGATGTTGTTGTTCTCTATCTCCCTGTAACCTCCATTAATGTTCTTTGAAGCCGTTCTGTCCATCATCTGTCATTTTGTGTTTGCCCTGTGCTGCAATTGTCCATTCAGGTGTCTTGTTTCCAGTTACAGTAGTTCCTGCAGTTACTGTCACCGACCATTGTTTTTACTCTCTGTCCAAACTGCTGTTAGATTATGGGTCTTTAAAGATTATTGTCTTTAAGTCCTAGTCACTAATTAAGTTCTTATATTTCTATTGTTAGTCTGTCACATGCCTTCAAACTTTGCATCACTATTTACCGTCTCTTTACTTTTGTTTCTGTCTTGTGTTCCTCCCAAAGTCCCATGATACCTGTTGTCCTTGCTTACTGTCCGCTTGTCTGCCTGACTCTAAATTTCTAAACCAGATAATGAAAAAAATGTATTTATGAAGTAGCAAAACATTTTAAAAGATTGTATATGTCCTGTGTCATCATTTCAGTAAAATGAACGTTTTATTCTACTCAGATGTATGTAAAGCGTGTTAATGAGGAAATGGTAAAGGGTAAAGGGTAAAAGGGTAATTGGTCACCAAACCGCATTCATGTAACCAGCAGGAAAAAAAAACAAGCAGACAAATGCACAAGTCGCAGACAAAACTATGGCATCTAGACGATTTGCTTCTAGCATTCAACTACGTTGTGAGTTCAAATGGAAATGCGTCAATAGGCATTTTTAATGTCAAGCAACTTTGCAGAACAATCAAAACATTAAACAAGTACAACTGGTCTGGAAGGGTTCTGTCAAGAATAAAAGTGAAAGCATGACTGTGCTTTATAAAAACTGGATCTGATCAAACTTTCTACAAAACTACAAAATCTTCAAGAAAAAAAAACTTTGCCACAATCCGCAGTGCAGTGTTTGGCAACAACCAAATATAGTATTTGAGGTGGTTCTGGACTCGTTGAAGTCAGTGGAGGACTCCTGTGTTGTGGCCAGAAGACATTTCCCTTTATAGTGGACTCCCACCAGTTAGATTCTAGGTTTACTGTCCGTAGATCCATTCTCTGTTGCCAAGGTGGTTACACAGCAGCTTCTGTCCCAGTCACCATGTGTTCAAGACAATCCAGCACCTGCCAGCAAGCTCATATCTGGCTAATCCTGAGATCTGAGGGTTGTGTACATTCTGACATTCATTCTATTCTACATACATTCTATTGTCACCATGTGTTTGGTCTAGAAGATGTTGTTCAGAATGATGTTTTGATTGGATCTAACAGAGCTTATAATCGCTTTTTGATTTTAAAGTACTACCGATTTTGTTTTTATTACGAAGATTTCTGGGTTTTTTTTTATTGCATGTCTGTGCCTGCTTTCTTGAAGTATGTGCCATCACATTCTTCACTCTCATTCTTTAGATATTGCTGAATATGCATATCTCTAGTGCTCGCATAGTCCCTGATGGCCGTATGGGGTGCCAAATGTAAAAGTAGCACCTATAACTAGTTTTCTCACATTTAACTAAATGACACAACATGTTTTCTCACATTTAGTTATGTCCAAAAGTCTAAATGTAAATGTTAAATATAAATGTAAATGTTAAATATAAATGTAAATGTTAAATGGTAAATCTAAATGTTAAATCTAAATGTTAAATGTAAATGTTAAATGTTAAATATAAATGTTAAATATAAATGTTAAATGTTATATGTAAATGTTAAATGTTAAATGTAAATGTTAAATGTTGGGATTGTTAAATGTTAAATGCTGATCCAACGCTGTAGATCCTGGAGGTGTGGATCAGTGAGTCGATGTCTCGCTAATTCTTGGCGTACAGTTTGATGACGTGCGACGAGCGACGTGGGACTGTCCTCAGGTGGACCCACCAGCCACAGGAGGAACCATGGGGGGCGGTTTATAGTGGATTGGGCAGCAGTCGTAGGCGGGAGCCTAGGTGACCCAGTCCCTGGATAACCAATCTGCCTATTGGGACATGGAATGTTACGTTGCTTCGTTCCATGACGTTATTTCCCTACGCAGTCAGTCGACATGAACACAGATCATGGTTCCCCAGAGTGGGGCGTCAGGGCTTCTATTTTGCTCTGCCGCCATCTTCTGGCCACTTAAAGTCTTGACATTATTTCGATAAAGGGCTTCTGTCTGTGTTTTATTATTCGTTATTATTGTCCCAGCGCGTGCGCTTTACAGCTGCTCTTCTGATTGGTTGGACTAGAAACCAGCATTTCCGGTGCGCTACAAACAGTAGCGCTGTAGCTATAACAATCAAATCCATCCGCTTCTCATCGCCCCGTGTCCCCTCGCACCATGTCCGCGTCTGGGTTTCTGCTGGTGGCCCTGGCGGCGTCTCTGTGCCCCGGTAAGATGAGGATTTACTAAAGACGACTGGTTTTGCCTGAATCATAGTCACCTGACTGGTCGCCATTAATTCTGTCGTCAGGCAAAATCTTGTTGTAGCTGTGTGGCAATTTCTAATTTCAATAGATAAAAAAATAGGTCCATACACGACTAATGGCGATTTGTTTATTGTACATTTTTCTTTATGTGTGTGCTGTCACTGAAGGTGATTCCAGGTTCATTCTGGACCCTTTGTCTTTAATCAAACACAAATCTCTGGTAAGATACTACAGTATTATTTTTTTCATTGGAATTCCTTTATATTTGTGTAGCTACAAATGAAAAATGTAGGAAAACACCAATAAGTCTTTGTGATTAAATAAAACCTTATTATGTCAGGCCTAAATAACGTATGTGGCCTCTCCCCACTAGACACTGGACGTTTGTTCAGAATGCAGCCAGTTCATCCAATGGTCTGCTAACATGATTTCCAGCAGAGACACCAAAGTAAGGCATAGCTTTACTTTCACTTCACTCTCATAAACACATGAACATGTTAAGACACTTGGGAGAATACAGCAGAAAAAGGCAACCCACTAACTGCTCTGCTTTTGCAGGAGATTGTATATGAAACTCTGCGTGCACTGTGCCAGCGCCTCCCACCAGAGCAAGTCTCAGATTGTGAGTCCCAAGTAAAGACCTACTTGCCAAAACTCTTGCAGCAAGCACCTGATCACCTGGTGAGTTTAGGCTCTATTGGGCTTCTGTTCAGGCACGTGGAAACAAACAACACCTGAGCTGTGTTTCTGTTTTGTAGAAGCCAGATGACACTTGTACGGCTTTAGGGTTGTGTGCTGACCGCAAGAGAGAAGAACTGCTGGCGCTTCCCCTTTCTGCCGCTGATAAAGACTCTGCACCTGGCCCAGCTCTCAGCGCCCACGTTAGTATAAGAAAGAGTTAGACAATCCATGGTGAAATCACCCATTACCTCTTCAGTATGCATGTGTGTGTATATATATGATACATCTTTATATTACTTTAAAATGTACATAATTTTGATCCTGTTCGTTTTATAACTGTAATTCTGCTGCAACGTGGAAATTTATCCATTGTGGGACAAATAAACGATTATCTTAGTTAAATATAAGGATTGGAAGTTGAGGATAAATTATTTGCATGCCACAGATGACCTTCTACCATTTAATGTTCTCTCTCTAGGTGCAGTTCAACCCGGTTTGCACCCTGTGTCTGCTTGTTATCAAGAAGCTGGAGACACTATTGCCCAAAAATATGACTGAAGTGAGTCCCCACCGTGTCAGCTTGGTAACATACCCCTCACGTCACATAACATATACCATATAAATGGCCCAATTGTTCTGCTCTACAGGATGCTCTAATGAAGCTCATGGAGGAGGTCTGTGATCTTATACCTCAGAGCTACAAGGATCAGTGTGATGATTTCGTTGACAAATACGGGGTACAGATCGTCGAGTTCCTGTTATCATCTGCTGCGCCACACACTATATGCACTCTTTTGCATGTCTGTTTGGTTAATGAGAAGGCGATTCCAGGTAAGTCACGTTTATCGTGAATGCATTTGGCCATAAATGCATTAGTCAGACTTGAACCTAACACTTGCTTCGTCTCACCAAGTTGACACCAATTTGCCAAAGGCGGCGTTCCCCTCCGACTGCGAGTCGTGCCACATTCTGGCTGTACTGAGCCGACTGCACCTGGGTGTCAACTCAACTGAAACCCAAATCTCCACGTTCCTGCAGTCCGTGTGTGCCAGTCATCCCAATGCCATCCCCAAGGTCTGACCTGGCCTACTGAAAATAAATAACTCACAGTACAGCATTAAAAGCCTTCATAAAGTTACAATGACACATTTCAATTGTGTACCTGTAATTACACGACTTTATAGATTTTATAGAAGTTTTTTTAACTTAAATTACACTTTTTTAAGTTGCAAAATGGTGAAGTAACAGGAGAAAATCATTGTCCTTTGCTTTAGTGTGAGGTCTTCACCAAAATCTATGGCTCCCGACTGCAGAAGGAGCTGGGAAACCAAATGGATGCACCACATGCTTGTGAGGTAAGTTAAAACTTTAGGACATGTTACAACACCCACAACTGCAGTATTTAAGGAAACAACATTGGAAGTGGAAGTAGAATTTGTCTACACTAGTAAAACATAGCTCTAATCCATACCAACAGTTAAAGTATAGCCATTTATTTGAAGTCATGAACACACATTAGCGCAGTCTTAATATTTTCTGGTTGCTTTCGATTTGTGTCCTGCAGAGAGCTGATCTGTGCGTTCCCTCAAAGAAGTTGGAGCCGTTAGGAAAGAATCGTTGTACTTGGGGACCAAGCTACTGGTGCAAAGACACCAAAACTGCTCAGGAGTGCAAAGTAAGTTAAAGTAGATTACTATATACACATTATTAATACAATGCAAAGACCAGGAAGGTTACTGTATATTCACATGCCTCACATTTTGCCACAAGCTGTTGTAGAAACCTAGTGACTTTTGCCATCAAGTGCATAATGCAATTTCTTTGTTTGCAGAATCAGGCCTTCTGTGAGAAATACCTGTGGAAGAAGAATGAGTGAATCCAAGGTTTACTGTGTGTGGATACAAAAAAACTGAAAAATGTTTTTTCTCTCTATTCGCAGATGTTTTATAAATGCACTGCACTGAACAACTTGTTCATTTTGTACAAATATCACGCTATTCCAAATAATGAGCTATAAATATTTGATCTGCATGGCGTATCAAGGCTGAAGCTTCGTCGCTCTAGAATATAAGATTCTGCAGTTTTTCAGTTTTGATGTAAACCACATTATTCTGTATGCCGTTAGTTGTATGTGAAAATGCTAAATGGTTTGTCATTACAGTAAAGTAAAACATCCAAACAGACACATAATGTAGCTCATTTATTTAGAAACATCCACAGTAAAAACATAAAACAAAAACATTTACACTGCTTTTTTGTGGCTGTAAAGACAAAGCCATGACTTGCTCCCATCAGTGTCAACATCTTGTTAAATTTAATCAATTGAATATCATTCTGGTGGAAACCTTGCCTCACTTACACCGTTGTATGATTGTTTGTGTCACTGTCACTCCCTTGTCTTTTCCAGATCTAGAAGGAAAAAAAAACTGAAAGTAGAGTACAAATACTCAAGTGTCTGCAACTAGATGCTGAACTTTGATATTTCTTTCATCTAAACATGGAAAGAGTACAATGTAAGTTAAATGCGTTTTAATGAAATGCTTTTTAATTTAAATGTATATCTTCAGGATTTGAGTTAAGACTCGTCATTTAAATAATAAAACATAACAGACTGAGTGGGAGAACTTGCCTGGATGTATGCTTCTGACAGAGTGATCATCTGGGGAAGAATGTCTATCACCTGCAGGTCTTGCATCTCATACCATTTCCCAGTTCCCTAATTTGAACACCAGGAGAAGGTCCATGACGTTACCTCAATGCCATTTAATTCCAATCAGGCCTATTTCAGAAATATTTGACTGCTACCTACATGGTGCAGAACATGTATTCTGTAGGCTCCTTCAGTGGGTTTTCCATCATGCACCACATTGGCGACAAGGTCATAAGTTGTGTTCTTCTCTGTGGCTTGAGCTTCTTCTGTCAAGTACTCACGAAGGTCTACGTTCCTATTGACACACAAACAAAAGCTGATAACATGAACCTGTACATGTTCTTATAGTGGAGTAAATAATCATCTTTACTACTTAAAACATGCAGTTGCTGGCTTCAGTGCACAAAAAAGCCTCAATCAAGGCCTTGCGAGGTAGGAAAGGTTCTTACGTGATAGGAAAGTTGACTATTGTGGGGTTCTTTTCCACAAAGAAGTTGTTCTTGGTGAATCTTTTAATGCAAAAGATGAGATATGGAGGCAGTTTGGTCAACTGGAACCTTTTGAGGAAATTCTCCTTGTAGGTTTTGTATTCCTAAATGTAAATGAAACACATTAAGAGTATTATACTCTGGTCGTTTTTTTTTTCCATTTAAACCAAGCTATATTGCCATGGCGGATTTGCAACAGCTGCAACACTTTTTCTTTTATTTCTTGCTTAGTATTTAAAAAAAAGTGAAGGGGAAAGGCTTAGTACCTTCTCTGTGCTGCCACTGAACTTGGCCAGTATGTTAAACAGAGGAACTTGTGGGATTATAAGCTGCTCCTTCTCATCCTTGTAGAGTGGAGCTGTTGGGAGGTCAAGTGTGAGAAACAGGAAGGTGGATTCAGACATCTGTTCCTGATACTCTTCTGTTACAAGCAATGCCTCCTTCTCCTCAGGGGTCTGTCAAAGCCAGAAAATTCATGTGACTTAATTAGAAGAACTTCACGTCATGGTATCATTATTATAGTAGCTTAAAAAAATGGAAAATGGTCCTGCATTGTCCTTGTCCTGCATGGTCCTTGTATAGCGCTTCCCTACCTAGTAATACTCAAAGCGCTTTAACACTGCATTCACATTTGCTCATTCACTCACAGAAACATTCACAAGCAGCATAAGCTGAGAAAAAACGTAGGGTGCTTGGGCAAGAGACTAAACCCTATGATTGGTGGGCAACAGCTCTACCTCTTGAACCACTGCCACCCCAAAAATAAAACTCTTATTTCTGTTTAAATAGGAAAGAGGGGGCTCCTTTCACATTCATGTGAAAATGTAGAATATTCTCTGTGCCCCATGTGTCATGCATGAGTATCAAAATGTATTTGTTTTATTGCTCCACTGGAAAACTAAATTCAGAGCTACATTGGGTAGTAGCATACATACCATTTCAAAATTTGAAATAGGATGTGTTTTTCTGCGTAAGAAGCATCAAACTTACTAAATCTGGGTGTGGAAGTTTCTTGGAGAAGATCCGCATCGAGCCTTGAAAGGCTTTTGTAATGATAGCTAGAACAAGTGAAAGACAACATCACTTGCACTTTTTCATTCTACTATATTCATTTTACTTTTTAACATTTCAAATATATATTCAATACATTAATACATCCTGCTTCATCTATTAGTAATAAAACCTGCTCACATGGCTTTTTCTTTGTGCCCCCAAGAGCCCCATGAAGGGCATTTAAGAACCATGTCATGAAGTCCACAGCATCTCCTGCAGAACAGGAAACAGCAAATCAGATCAACAAACTGCAGTATTTTCCACATTAGAACACTGTGTAAATCCTCTAGGTGTAGAACCCCATATGTTACCTTGCTTGGTAATTTGGAAGTTCTTCTTGCTGCAAAGCACCACAGCCTGCAGCATCTCATGAGGAGAAACGTGGGCCTTGAAATTTCTTGGATTCCAAAGTTTGCGCATCAGTTCACCAAACCTTTGCACCAAGAGGAACATTATATCCCCTGGTGGCCTTCGGATTCCTCTGTAGTTTTCCTCCTCCAAGAAATAATTACGCAGAGGTGGAACATTGGAGAAAGCCTAAAAAATTAAAATATGTTAAATAAAAGCATTTATAAGTGAGTCAAAATTATGCCACCTGTGCCAATTACTGATACCTGTAAGACCACATTGGCGTAGTCATTGGCTTTGATGTTGTTGAGACCTACAATGCCTGGCAGGTACGTTGTGCCATCGTAAGCTCGATAAAGTTTACCCTGCTTGTCCAACCCTGCAATGTGCTGCTTGGTAAAAGTTGGCTTCAGCACATACTGTGAAGGAAATTGATCAACAGATTGCGTTAAAGGACCAGAAAGAAGCTAAACATAATACTACAACCATGTTCGTTTGGAAATGGTGACAAAATATGAATTAATAAGACAGGCTGTTGTGTACAGGCTCATTTGTTGTAGTAAAGTATGTTTTCTTTGATCAAAGTGGCATTCAACACCAAACAACAGCATATGACAACTTGATGTACTTACTGTTATGTCTTCTAGTGACGAATCAATGATCTCATAGTTGTCTGGCAGGCAGTAAAACTTTAGCGTGTGCAGGTTGAGAAACACATGATGGCTAAACTGGACACTGTGAGTGTAAGCATGAGACTTCAGACCTCTTCCTACAAGGAACAACAGCTGAGTAAATTAATTGCAGCACAGCAATTTTTAAATCCTAACATAAGGAGTCATGTAGTTTACTTACCCTGAAAGTATTTCCCACATATAAGGCAGGCGTATACATTGATGTGGGACAGAGAAATCGAGCAGAGCTTCTCAAAGTCAAAGTCCAGCACACTCCTGGAGGATTTACAGACAAAATTGTGAATCAGCTGCCGAAGGAAGACGCTAACTAGCATTTAGTGCTAATGTTGATGTCTTGCCTGTTTATTGTGTCCAAGTAAGGGCAGTGACGGCTTCTGCGATCCTCTACTACACGTCCACGTCTGATTTTGACTGTCACTGCAAAATGAAAAAAGTCATTAACAGCCTACATTCTGTTCCATTAGTTTAACAAGAACTAGCTTAACATGGTGGCTAAGCTAATCATCCAGGCTATTGGATGAATTGTTTTGATCCACAGGAGGACGCCTCACTATGGCGTTGAGTTTGTTATAACTACTCAGGTGTTTACCATTATGACCTATTCGCGTACAACCGAAAAGACCCGTAATAAAACCAAAAGCACATTTCCCCCAGCTAGTAACACAGCTAGCAGCTAAACGTAGCGCTTACGTTAGTAATAGTTACCTAAATGTACTTACCGCCGTTTTCGTTATCATCGTCATCATCATCTACTTCAGGCTCCCTTTCTCGCTTTAAAGAAATCATCACAGCTATTAACTAGTGAACAAAATGTCAACACAACAGAAAACGCACAACTTTATTTAGAGATGAATGGCTCTGCACCGTGCGCGTCGAAACTCGCGCTACCCCTCAAGGAAGCGGTAGAGATGTCCAACTCGAGACCTCCCACTCGACTCAGCGTCGATCTTTTGAAGCGGAAGTGTCGTCAAGCAGAATCTCGAGCGCGTTCCGAATCACGTGACCAATGAGAGCGAGAGGTGTCGATACGTCACGTGACTGCCGAGCGGCTTAAGTGCACTTTGAACGGACGGTTGTTTTAATATGGCAGAGCTTTATAAACGCGGCAAGCGGTCCGCAGATGATCTATAAGATGATAGATGATCTATAAGAGACACAGGTTTCACATTACAGACATCTGTAATGTATTTATGACAAGTTCAAAATGTAATTAAAGACTAAAACTACATTTTGACAAGTCGCAATTCCAATACAAATATCTTTATTAGTCAGACATCAGTGCCGTGCAAACGGCTCTTCTCCAAAGAGAATGTGATTAAAGTCATGTTCTGTGGAATCTTTGTTTGTCAGTTTAATCTTTGATTAAACTGACAAACATGTCTCCTCAATGTAATAATAAACATAGTTGCAGAAGAACAAATACAGCTCTAATAACATCGGACATCAAACATGTTTGCCACATCAAGGCTACTTATACATTATTATCCAGAGAGAAACACAATTACACACCTTTGATTAATTAAGTTTTATTTGACAATAAAACATGGACTGTGATCCTGAACAACCACGTATCAGAGAGGGTTTGATGGTCAGTCTGCTCAAGCAGTTCTCAGACACAACCAGCAGATGTCGCTGTTCTGACTGTGTCATGATGGTGTCGAGCAATGTGTCGATTTCAGCCCAACTGTGTCATAGTTGCTCAGTGATTCATGAGGCTTCGATTTCGCCATCTCTAGGAAGCGGCAGACAAAAATCTATTCCGGAGTTTGATACTACTGTTCAGTCGGACAAAAAAACAACTTTATCTTTGCAAATGTGTGTTTTAATGAATGAATGCAATTTCTAATGTGGTGCATGATGTAGGCTTTGTAGCTAAACCTTTGTACATTTTGCTCACGTTAGTATTTATTTCTAAACTCCGGTAATTTTATAGTTGGACGACAATTTATAGGTAGCTAGCATGTAGCTTTTTGTCAGTGTCCAGAACTCCGATTGAAAGTCGTTGCTATCATTAGTACATTTAGTTTATATAAACTGTGTGTGTATCATACGTTTTTTGTTGAAATGGATATCCTAAGAGACGACGACGTCCAAGAGCTGAAATACAAACCCGGGGGTCGCTTGGATATGAGCCATGGCTTCCTGCACCATATCCGGAGGAACCAGATTGCTAGGTGATAGTAGCTATGCTAGTAGCGACTAGCATACATCCAGCCACAATATGCAAAGTTGCAGAAATACTTTTTAATCAAAGGCTAATGCGCTAATGAAAGAAGATTCGCTGTTGTCACTATTTTATATTAATGCTCGTCTCTTAACCTTGAAGTAAACATATAACGTAAGGATGCACAGGCCTATTAGCAAAAGTTACTGTAGTTATACTGTGGGACGTTGTACCATTTTATGATGTATATTATAGGGGTTTAGATCCGATGAAACTTACCTTAAGATAAAAAAAACAACACTGATTACAAATATTTACTCCATACTGACAGACTGGTAATTAGTTATATCAGGAAGCAGAATTGGCTATTTAATGAAAAGCACTGCAGAATGTACCTTTTGGTTTTGTTTACCGTTCACGTTAGAAAGTCAAAGATTCCTTGTAGTGTTTGTGCAAACCTTTCCATATAATTAAACAAATGCTGTCCCACATCACTGTCTATTCAAGAGATGACTACGATAAAGAGGTGAAACAAGCCAAACAGCTGCAGCGGCGAAGACATACTACAACTCCAAGGAGGCCCCGTCGACCTGACCTCCAAGTGTACCATCCCAGAAGAAGACGTAAGACTAACCTGTCTCTTTATTTAATATCTGCTGAGGACCAAACATCCACTAAACAGAGAAAAAAATATGCATATGCTTAATTTCCAGATGGATCAGAGCCAGGAGCTGGTGCTGAAGAGGCTGAGGCTGAAGAGTGGAACGAAAGTGGTTCAAGCACAGAGACTGAGTCCCATGGGATGGAACTTTTCTGGCTTGACTACCAGGCGGACTCTGGTACCATTACATCATTTCTTGTTCATAAGGTTAACACTTTTCTTTGTCAAGTATTTTTGTCATGTTGCATTGTGCACTGTTGTGCCTGTTGGACTGAATTTCCCAATGCTCTTTTTGTAAAGGAAGATAAACCTGAGAAGATAGTGGAACGTGTTGCAGAAAAGAATATCTTGGATTCAGCCATGAGGGCAGCTCTAAAAGCTAGGATTCAAAAGGAAATGGACAAAAGACGGGACAAACACTGACTGAGGTCACACTAAGAATGTGATGACAAAGACAGACCTGTGGAGCAATATTTCATTAACACTGCTGACAGTGTTGGATCTGTAACCAGAGATTGGATCCTGTACTGTGACCAGCAGCAGAAATCCTCACCCTACAGTCATTCTGTGAGCAGGAGTAAGGAACAGCACTTATCAGAGTTAACATGGTTCAGATTTGACAGCCATGTTCACGTTTACTACAATTTACTGCTAGTCTGTTACCTCACACCCTAATTTATCACTGTAGGGACACGTATACCTTGGAGTTGAATGGACCTCTGACACTGATTTTGCATTCAGAAAGAAAAGGTACTAGTTGAGTTGTTAACCTTCTTTCTCTGTTAACAAATGTTAACATATTTTCTAACATGATGTAACAGTCTTGTGTTTTAAAAATGTGAAAAATTACATATTTGTTCAGTTGGAGAGTTTATTGGATGCAGCTACAGGTTGTTTTTGTTACAACCATGTTTAATTTTTTGCTTATTTATTTTTGCTTGTTGCAAGACCTTTATTTTTGATATACAATATTTTTAAATATTTACATATAAAAGTGGCATATAACATTGATTACTGTCCAAATGTGTCTCAAGCACTTGTGGAATTATAACAGCCATAAAATGTGATGTGTCTTGTTTGACTGGTGTCTTTCTTGTTCATCTTCACGCTCAACCTTGAAATAACTATTGCAGTCATGCACTCACTGGACCCCTCATTCACTTCAAATATGGTGGTCAAACATTAGAACCGCCTTCAAATCAAATGCACTCCAGTACATTTACAGTGTTTTTTATTATAGTGACAAATATGTAGTATAATTATTACCATTCCAACAACTTCAACTCAAAGACTAAAAAACTATAACCATGACAAAATAGGATTCACAACATATCTGAACATTGCATGTGTACTTTATAAAGTAGCCAGTTTGTTCAGCAGATGGCAGTGTTGCTTGATCTTTCAATTATCCAGGCCTATTTTTTTCTGTCTTACTATACATGTGGCTCAGTTGGTGTTATAGTTACATACTGTACTGTAAATAAAAACAACATACAATCATCCAGTTAGACTAGTGGAGGTCCTTTTTATGTCTATGTCTCTCAAAGATGACAGGAGATCAGTGTTTTTTTTTCCTTTTTAGCCTACATGTTGACTGAAAAAAATAGAACCAAACTCTGCAGAGTTACCAGTGCATACTATTAGGCACAACTTTCATGACAATCACAAGTCCATTTAGTCTTATATGTTAACCTCAACCGGCCTGAGATGCAAATAATGCACATGCAAATAATTCTTACAAATACTGTAGGTAGGTTTGAATTGGCGAAACAAAACTCAACCATCTTAATATTGAGGAGCTACAGCCATTTTGTTTTGGATATGCCATTTATTAACCTCTGCACAAAATGAAGAAAAGAAAGTATAGGGTTAAAGTATTATCTACCCAGCTTCTAACCCAGAGGACTAGTTAGCCCATATTATCGCTTGAAGTGAATCCAGGAAATTTGCACCAGTCTCAGAATCTTTGGAACACAGAAGCCTGATAACCAATCAAAAACAAAGCTTTCATGTTCTATTCCTGTTCCCATCCCACTGTTGAAAGTGGAAAGTTCCATTCCCTGGCTATGGTAAAGAACCAAGTTGACCTGACGTGAACGGACAATCTGTTGATTTACCCCATCGCAGGAGATTAATTCATTGTTTGCATGAATGCATGAAAATATGCAACGTTCATTCCGAAACCACGTGGCGGGACAAGCCTCCTGTTACACAAAGCCTTGTCAAGTAGGACGGGCCCAGTTCAATTGGTGGGAAGCAGACACTCCCCTACAAGACAGCCAACGCCTTTCTTTGGCTCAGTTTTCACTGCTCAGTCAACGTGTGACTGAAGGGAGTAGGGAAACACATTCCCATGTGTCCTAACATGCTGCTCACTAGATGATCTCCGGTTTCACCAGTTTCCAGTTGGCTAAAAATGATCCAATCACAACCCACACCTTCACATGTTCAGTTCAGATTCACATTAACACATTACATAAGTGTAACCTGTGGTTGTGTGGTTCATAGCCTGGAGAAACCGGTTTACTGTTTGACAACAAGTAGCAGTCTGAGAGTTCAGCATTTAAACCTTGCATAATCTGTTGTATGACACAATAACACAATGCCACACAAACACATTTCAATCTAACTAGATGTTGCTGAGGCCAAACACAGTCTTTGGTACTAACTTCTCACTAACTGCAAAGATAAAAACAGATTCTATATACAATCTAATCCTGTGAGTTGAATTGTTACATTTGTTTAAACACATTCAGGGGTTTTATCATGTTCTCATTGATAGTTTAAATTTATTTAGGCACCATGCGCTTGATCGGTTATGTAAATATTGCAAGCAAAGCTCCATTGTTAAATACCAAAGTACAGAATATCAGCTGCCCTTCGCGCTATTTGCTTATCTATCTTATGGAGTCCTGATTACTTTGCAGACTATGTATTTACATCCTGTTTCTTTCCTCTCATTTATCTTCTATCAAACAGACTCCGGGCTTCCTTCATGGCTTTTACTTTGTCTCTTAGTTTTATTTTAGTTTGTCTGGGTTGTCCCTGTTTTGTTGTTGCAATTAAACAAAAACATAAGAAGGCCCAGTAAATTAAACAGATGTTGCATAACGTCATGGTTACATATGGAATATGTGTGTGGGAGAGACAGCCTGGTTACGATCGAGAACATACAGTATTCCAAATCCTGGGTTGGGCACAATTATGAACTTGAGTCTAACAACACTTTAATTCATCTTAAGATATGATTTGGAGTTTCTCCAAAACAATGAAAACAAAGTTGCATAACAGTGGAGTTGAGAGTCTGCTGCACCTTCATAAACGTCATCAATATGTAAGCTTGTCATGATGAGTTTTTGTTTTTACCAAAGCTCACACACCATGCTTCTATCTGAGCAGTAATAGTTATTGGTTGTAAGCTAATAGAAGAGTGAGGTACAGTACTACAGTAGAGCAGCAACTCTAAAAAACTACTGCTGCAGCTGTCACCCAATCCTTAGAAGAAACCATGCTGACCTCTAGCAAACAGCTGACCTGCGTCTACCCTGTGGGTTACAGCTTTTTTGTTTTCAAACCAGTTTAGTGAAAGGCTTTTGAGGAATTGTACAACAGGAGCTGGTACTTGAACTCCAGTGTATTTGAACTGTAAAAGCGTTTGTTTGTGTCATGGTGAGAGGTTTTGTCCATTCAAGGCTGTGGACCAATATCGCAGCACAGCAGTTAAATATAGACCCTTGAGTGAGCAAAGGTTACAGCACAGCTACAGCAGACAGCTGCTGTAGCTGACCAGGACCTGACGCAGATGAGGTTATTGGAGCATGGCTTTTACTCACATATACTGTAACTGTCACAGTGTCCTTTGGAAGTGAGCTGAATGATGTCAGAGACACGTTTTAAGGCACTATTTTAGTGCCACTTTGAGGAAGGTTTCTTGTGAAGTCATTAAGAGTTAAGAAGAAAACAGTAAAACAATCGCAAAAACATAAGTGTTTCATTAAGTTTGTCTCACAGTCAGAACCTGACTAGTTGTCATTCTATCCAAGTTGTTTCATGTTGGTTTTACCAGTGGAGGTAAAAAAAAACTTGAACTGTGAGTAAGCAGATGCATAAATCCATAAAGCTCCTGCTCGTGGTGCAGTTGTTACATGTGCACTCTACAAAACCTACTCACTCATTTAAAAGGTGACAAGAATTAAGCTCATTGTAGTTGTTGTACTGAAGATACCCAGTGAGTTTGAGATGCAAATACCATAAATCTCTATTGAAACAAATGTTACACATGGCTGGTATTGTTTCTTTGTCATGTTAATGTTTACTCGTAATTGCTCCTTTGCTCGAGTACAGGGAGATTTTTACGCAACGAAAAAAGTTATTTTGTTACCCCTTGAGAGAGAACTGTCCAGACCTGTCTTGGTGGTTATCCTATGACGTCTGGCTTGAATAACTGAACACATAACGAACACTTTTGTAATCTTCCCACTGGCATTATATTGCCAGCAGGAGGTAGTTGGGCTTGTCAAAAGTTGCTCTGAGCCTGGATCATGGTTTTTCAGCACAAAGCATTTGCGTCATATAATTAAAAAGTTCTCCCCTTTTCCTTGGGAGATCTTGTGCTGACCATGCAGGCTTTTATCTAAGTTCAAGTCTTTGTTGTCCTTGAGCTTATCGGAGGCCTCCACTTCAAGGCTTTTTCACACATATACAGATTTATGTGTAAGAAAAAACGGAGTCCTTACAACGCAAAAGAATCAATATGCGGCAATATCTTCAGAATGTAACTCGTGTTTACCTTTTCCACTAATACACTTATTAATCGATAGTACTGTCGTGGGACATTTCAGCTGTTACTAATAATTATTTGCGAAAGGAAAAAAGTACATAAATACATGTTAGCATGCATCAAAACAATTAGGTAAAGTACTGGTATAATGTGCGGAAAATATTACAATAATAAATTAAAATACTTGAGATTTCGGATGAACTATTTCAGCTGTAGTGTGGCTTTCAAAAACGTTACAATAAAAGACATGTAATCTTATCAGGTTTAATTAATAGTGGAAGTCATTTAGAGATTTTAGTTGCAGGGTAATCACTGAAAGTGGTAGAACTATCATCAACAGTAACAAACACGGTGCAGCATTGCTAGTCTCTGGTTTCAAATTGCAACAAAACAGCCAAAGGTGTGAAAGCAACAAGACTTTAACTTGACAGCATTTCCAACAGTCTGGGGCATTTCTGTTAATTAGTTTGCTAAATGAAAATTCTAACATGTCAAGTCCTCCAAGGTGCCTTTAAGCTACATTCACAAAAACCCTGCTGGGTGATTGCTTGAGCACGCATGCATCTTCTGTTGAGTCTAACCGCCGTTATCAAAGTTCAGTCTGACACGTGAATTCCTCTGATGAGAGAAGTAAAGGTCACATCCAGCTGCTTACACAACCGTTTCTTAATTACACCACAGCTGCAAAATTATGTCCATCAGTTTCATTCTCCATTAGTCATGTCTTAAGTGCTCTACACACTTTGGGCCAAGATGGTGGTCAGGTGTGAGCTACACAGGTGTGTATACACAACCTTTATTAAAAAGGAAGCCCTTGGTCACTAAACTACCTAGGTTTAGATTACTGGTTTTCAAATAATTGTGAATTTTATGTAGTGTAAACTTTAATGTAGACATATTAAAAGGGTACTTGAAGAGGTATTTTACCACTGTATACACACACACACACACACAGGGTACATCCAAGTCTACATATTCCCACAGTGAATGAAATAAAACACCCATAAACCGATATTTGAATGGAGTATGTGTTTATTACAGAGGATAAAGAAACTATTAAAGCTAGACACTGAGGATAACACAATCTGAGCTACTTTTTCCTCTGGAGTTGAATGCAGGTTGGTAGAAGGGAGAAAAGCAAAAAGGGGGTAGGTGGGAGGAAATAGAAAGGCACTCTCACACTTGCTGTAGCCAACAGGATGAACGCCAAGTGGTAAAAAGGGAACAAAACCAAAACTATCCCGCATGAATGGCTGTGTAAACAAGGCTGGTTTCTCTGTACCACACCAGCCAAATGTTGCCATTCATAAGAACGAGACTAGCTAGGACGCAAAGACTCGCAGACATTTTAACCGGATTAATTTTAAAAAACACAGTTCAACAGTAGCCAGTGACATTGTGGCATTGAGGCAGACCAAAGCTTTTCTGTACAACACTCTGAAGCCTCAAGCTCAAACACTGAAAACTATCAAGTCAAAAGGAATTCAAGATTCAATGTGTTTAAAGCTGCCTTCTGAAACATGAGCTACTCTGTATCCACGCCATGTTTCAGAGAACAAATAAATAGTGTCTGTTTGATTTTAAGTCAAGACTGTAGTAAATAACAGACCCCTGCAAGAATAAAGATGGTAACCAGGTTTCTCTGTAGCTACACCTGCCACCATTATCCTTAAGGAGTAAGTGGGCCTTTAATCTCTTCAAACCATATAAAAAGCCACTGAAACTACATTTAAAAAAAAAAAAAAAAAAAAAAAAAAAAAAACGACTTGTTGAAAATCCAATGTCCCATTGCCATCAAGTATAACCAATACCTCTGCAGGCCAGAGCAGTGACATAGCAGCTTCTGACTTTTCTGTATTACGTCAGAAAACAGCACAGGTCTGTAGAAGTATGTGAGGCTTTGTGCTCATTTGAGCAATGAATTAGGATCTGGCTCAACACTTATCCGGCAATGCATAGCATTTTATTAAATTACAGCCACAACCCTTAATCTAATCTGTGCCATTCTACCATCCTCCACAAAGACAAGGGAATAAAAGCAAACAAAAAAAAAAAAAAAAAAAAAAAAAAGGAACACTGGACTAGGGAATATTGTACGAGCCCGACGACAGAGGAATGTTTCAGGAAGGTACCATACCATAATACTACCATATTAACTGTTACTGTTATGTTGCAAACCAGTAGCACCAGTAAATTAGAAGGGCTACAATAAGACCCGAAGGCAATGAACCTTAAACTGACAATATTGACAAGTGTGGAATGCCAAAAAGAGAACAGTTATTCAGAGGGGAGGGGCATGGCAGAACATGAAGTACTACTGGAATGAGTTCATGGAACCCATTCATTTCTTTAAATATCACATGGAAGGAATGCCTCCCAGCACTGTGATACTGCAACCAGCAGACAACTGTAATAAGACAAAAGGGAGTTGGAGTGAGCAGAAGGAGTTGCGAGCAGTACTATAAGAGATAAGGCATTTCACCCCCGGAACCTTGGAGGCTTCTCTGTAGTATACACCAACAGGCCTGGGGGGAAAAGCTTAACAAGTTTAGTATTTTAGTTTTTTGGGAACCTCCCATGGGAATGAGTCTCGGCCAAAATGGCCATAGGTTGCGGTCCTCTGATACATGGGCTTCTTCAGATCCAGCTCCCTGGAATACATAATCGAGATATTTAGCAGCAGCCACACTTCACAACCTTAGATGCATGCATTCGTACCACACACAGGCACAGCACTCACATTAACCAGTAGAGTGTTGCGAGCCATGAAATTAAAAAAAAAAAAAAAAAAAAAAAAAAACCCTCATTAGACCAACTGGTAAAGCAGGAATCATGAAGCTTCAACACTTACCCTGGCAACCAAACTGGGTGGTGCAGCTTGCAGATGGAAACCACACTTATCCAGTTTACAAAAGATGACTTAACTATCCATAAACCAAAAGGCATCATTACAGACACCATACATCTGTAACCCCCCCCAAAAAAAGTGTCGGAGTGTAACCCAGGATTCTACATTTGAGTACAAATTAATGATTGTGTTTTGATCACAAAAACAAAACAAGACACTGGCTGTACAGGGCTTATATAGTAAAATTCAACTAAATATTGGGAAAACTTAAATAATAGATAAATAATGAGGGGCGATGCTTCTGTTTTACTTTGTAGAGCAGGTGGCTTCAGAGGCTTCAGAGGCTATACATTACCTGACAATGACTCCAGGACGAAGATCAAAGTTCTTCCTCACAATGTCAAGCAGCTCTCGCTCACTCTTGTGGGAGGTCCCATAATGGAAGATTGAAATGGAGAGGGGATGGGCAACTCCAATGGCATAGGCCACCTGAGATGGCACAAACACATTAATCAATATTAACATTAGGTCATGTATGAAGTCCCCTTTTGCTAAAAGATTTTAAAAATATTTATCTTACCTGGACCAACACTCTCTTACAAAGTCTGGCCTTCACAAGAGATTTGGCCACCCAGCGTGCAGCATACGCAGCAGAACGGTCAACCTTTGTGTAATCTTTCCCAGAGAAAGCTCCACCGCCATGGGCTCCCCAGCCTCCATAAGTGTCAACAATAATCTTGCGTCCAGTGAGCCCAGCATCACCCTAAAACAGAGAGATGTGTTACAGCTACCTTACAGGCTAAATAGCTTCTGAAAGCCAGACTTTATGACATTTACCTGTGGGCCTCCGATGACAAATCGCCCACTGGGCTGCAGATGGTAGATTGTGTCATCGTCCAAATAGATACAGGGAACAACAGTCTTGATGACCTTCTCCTTTAAAGCATCTCTCATCTCCTCTAGGCAAATATCCTCATCATGTTGAACTGAAATCACAATTGTATGCACACGCACTGGCAGCATGGCACCACGGTCCTGGCGATACTGTACAGTAACCTGTGAAAAGGAGGTTGAAAAAAAAAATAAATAAGTACACTCTCAAATAAAATGATCATGTGTAGGATCAACCAAGCTGTATTAGAGGTTTACCTGAGTCTTTGAGTCTGGCCGAAGCCATGAGAGTGTGCCGTTGCGACGAAGTTCAGCCATCTTTGCATTCAGTTTGTGTGCAAGGACAACTGTGAGAGGCATACACTCTTCAGTCTCGTCAGTGGCATATCCAAACATCAAGCCCTGGGGAGTTAAAAATAAATAAAATGAAAAAAAAAAAAAAAAAAAAAAAAAACACCACACAACAGCAGTCCATCAGTTTTAAAGACACACATTCAAGTTACTACTGACCTGATCGCCAGCTCCAATATCCTCCTCATTGCGGTCAATGTGAACACCCTGAGCAATATCAGGAGACTGTTGCTCCAATGCAACAAGAACATTGCACGTCTTGTAGTCAAAGCCTGTACAAAATGAACAGCAGAGTAAGACACAGAAAAGCAATTGCCTCAGACAAGTAATGAAAAACTGAAACAAGACTGAATTGCACAAACTATAAATCAAAACATGCCACACCTTTAGATGAGTCGTCATATCCGATTTGCCGGATGGTGTCACGAACAACTTTCTGGTAGTCCACGGTGGCGTGTGATGTTACTTCCCCTGCCAGCAGGATCATCCCAGTTTTTGCAACAGTCTCTGCAGGCAGAGAGCAATTTGCATTTTTTCCATTTCGCTTTGACAAATTCATCAGACTTCAGACGAAGAGGCAGTTTTGTAATAAAAAAAAAAATCCTACCACATGCAACTTTGGCATCAGGATCCTGCTTGAGATGGGCATCCAGAACAGCATCACTGATCTGATCACAGATCTTGTCTGAAAAAGGAACAAACTGTTAGGAAACGTTGGTATAAAGCAGCCGGAGGCAAAACTAAATTACTGGTTAAGTATTGAGTAAGCGCCACCGGCGGGATTCATGTTCAGTGGGAGTGGCCCTGGGCGTCTTCATAGTCGCCATTTCATCATGTGCACGTGTGATGGGAAAGAGGGCGCGCAAATAACCGGGGACCGGAAAGCAAGCGTGATAAACTTCTAGACGCTGGATTAGGTTACGAACACTCAACGGTATAACACCGACTACGGCGGACTGTTGTTAAGGCTGGTCATTGATGTTACTGGTCTTTGTGAACCGCGTGCTTCAGGAACAGCCCCCGATTATTCGGGCACAGCCCCCCATGATTCAGGCACATTCAGGAAAACTCACAATAACTAACGTATCGTGATATACTAATAGGAACCGCGCCATGTACATACATTTTGGTAATAAGTTACCCTAAACTAGCAATGTAAGCCGTCTTTTAGTCCGCAAAATAAGCTATAAGCTAACAACGTCTAGCTAGCCAACATTAGCTACATCAGCGCGTGCTCTCAAGACCGGCCCCGTTACGTTCACGTTACCTACTTAGCTGAAAAAGGCCATAAATACGGATATGATTCTTTTTGTAACTAAAGCGAATGCGTATAAATAGTTGTGACATGGTAAACGATTGTAAAGCTTATGAAACCATGTCGTCAAATTAATAGAAATGGCTAAAAGGCCGGTGTGTCGGGTCATACCAGGGTGTCCTTCTCCGACCGACTCAGAGGTGAACAAGAAGCAGTCCTCGTCGATGAGGGCGTTATGAAAACCATTCATCTGTCCGTTCATCATTGTCAACGGTTGGGGAAGGTATCAACGATCTTTAAACTCAAACTAGCTGCTTTTTTAAAAAAAAGTAGTAGTGCTTTGCCGTGTGTTGGTTCCCCAGCATGTGCCTCATGGCGCAGAGCTCCGGTATTTATCCTGTGAAGTCAGAAGCTCTGACGTCACGAGGGGCGGGACTTACCGTCATCCTATGGGATGGACGTCACCAGGAACGATACGGAGCTCGACCCTGTGCGGTTAAAATCTTACAGCGACACCGGGACCTAATTGCGTAACCAACAGCTTTTATCGTAGCATTTGGCTTATCATCAAACCTGAACTGTGTTTGTGTCAGTGTCACAGTGAGAATGTCATAAGAGGTGATATCATCAATCAATTACAGTATGTAAATGTTACGTTGTGTTGTGATGTGGAAGCTTATTTCAAATGCTGCAACCTACTAGATTTAACCCCCATTCTACGTCGAACTAGCCTCAACTTCAAGCTAAAACCTGGACAAGAGTATTAATAATTGTCATCAGTTGCAGTAAACCTCAGTAAAGTAAACAGATTTACTTAAATGTTGCGTATTCATAATAAAATAAATGTGTAAATATATGTAATAAACCATATAAAAATACACAGTGATAATTTGGGTAAAGATATCAAAAGACCACATGAACCAGACAAATATCTGTAAACATTTAAAAGTCTAATTATTCTGATACGATACTGTCATTTTAGTTATCAGAAGGTCACAACATGTTATATCCTAGTAAAGCAACCAGAGCAACCCGAAAAATCATGCACACCAAAGTGAACTGAAGAGAAGAGCAGAGGCTGGAGGTGATACATGTCAACATAACCTCGTTATATTTTACTCTAAAAGCTTCTGTTGCCATGTTTCGCTTCAGGCCCTGTTGTGTAATGTAATCAATACCTTTGGTTGTGAACATGTACCTTTTTAGGCCACAATCGGATTTAATTAACTCTGTTTTTTGTATTTGGGGATCTAAAAAAGTATTTATGAGAATATGTCTACTTACATTTAAGTAGTGACTTACTTTTACAAGTAAGTTTAAAATTCAACATGTATGCCAAAAAACAAAGAACAAATGAAGCCGAGATCACTTGTTTCCATTTAACCACTTTTCCATCATGATGGCTCATATAAATTTTCACCTTCTCATGGTGAATATCTAAAATCCTGCAATTATTAATCACCCATTTTGAAGGAACCTGTAAATATTATGGCATGGCTTTATCAGTGGCTTGTCAGTGTATGACATCATAGCATTTTGCAGGTGTGGAGTGAGTGAGCATGAGCAGTTTTCATTTAATCAAGAAATGTAGATATCGTTCCATCTGGCCTGTAGTGAGGAGATCTACAGCACCATGTTTACCATGCTGTCATTGAAGTCAGTAATGAATGTGCCTGTTAGATAACTGACAGTGGCGGTTGGGTAATATTTATTATGATACTATGAGCTACAGGTGGCATTAATATCCTACCAGAGAGGGTTGTTCCACACACAGTGGCTCATATCACAATGTCACCAAAGGTCAAAAAATCAAAGGCTGCCTTTTGCACACAAACATATTTATCTTTATCTAGAAGAGATAAAACCAAATGGCCAAATTTGTCCTTTCTGTTGCACAACTAAGGTGGAAAAAGCCCCAAACATCCCCCAATCCACATCCTCCAGCCTGTTTATCCAGCCTATATATATTACATGTCTATACACTTCATTTGCCTCAATTTATCGTTACTTGGGCTAATTGTTTCAGTGCCACTCAACACGGCAACTCAATCCCTGACCAGTGTTGCATCAGAATGCGTCTGTCAGCGTGAATTTGCATGGTGGACACTTTCTTTTCATGGGTCTCAAAGCATGATGCAAGATACTCCTGCTGTTGCCTCCTCCAGGATGTTATATGTTTGTCACACTAATTAATGGATATAGCAACTACCACCTGAATTATTAAGAGCTGAAACTAAATACTAGCAATTCAGCACAGTATTGCTGCACTTGTTTAAACATTTTAGCTGCACAGAAGGCACTGTCTGCGAGAATGCCACATTAGTATATCAATAATACTTATTCAATCTTATGTCTTATCACCTCACTACTTGATTCTTAATCTATTTCTAAGACACATTCCTAAATAACCTATGATTATCAGTGATTGCTGATCAATGACATTGTCTATAAAAAGGCTCAAAAAACAGACAGACCACACTTCGAGGGGAAGTATATATTTTTTTCTTCAGACAGTTCCTCAGTAGTTTCGGGGTGACGAAGCAAGCAACCCTTAAAAGCCTCCTCAACTCAGTTCTGACGAGACAATCTCATGAGCTCACAATCAGTATCCTACAGGCTTGCTGTATTTTTTGCCACTTACATGAACAAGTATACAAACAACTGTAGACTAAACAATCTATGCTTCAATCATTAAAAGCGATCTGAATTTACTGAAATGGCAACTCAAACTCTCTTCATTGTTCCAATTACAAAGAAAATAATAATCACTGTTTAGTAGTATCATATTTCTCCAAAATAATGCTCCCTCACTGGCCAGCAGAATTCAGGCTCATTCAAAAGTTAAATAAAAAAATAAATACATACTTTAAGTAAAATAATCTTTGCAACATAGATTGTCTTCTATTATTCTACTATATTTTACACATATATGTCTTCTATAGCCACAGAATTACAAAACACTAACATTCTGTAGACGGAGCATTTTTCCATTAATATTTCACAATAGATAATCACTGGTCAGAACTAGTATTGGTTTTATTTACCTAAGTTACCTAAAGTAGGACAAGGTTCATACAATCTTTATCTTTTTTTGAAACACGTTGCTCTAAACAAAGGTCCATTTAATGCTTCGATTCAAAATCAAGAAAATACACACAGACTGCACTATAAAGTGATTTAAACAACTTCAGATTTTTTCAAGCATAAACTATCCTGCATTTACAGTAATTTGTCCAACATTTAGTTAGTTTCATTTTTATAAAGTCTATGATTTTCTAACAAGTTTCACTGGCACGGTTTTAACAAACAGGAGTCAAAAACAGCACTTTACGGCACGAGAGTCACAGTACCGGAATGTACAGTATGTCCAGCAGCAAACCATGCACACACGCACGCACGCACACACACACACACACACGCACACACACACACACAAACCTGCACCACGCAAAATGCACACATACATAAAAACACATACACACAAAAACCAGCAGACACACATGCTGAGGTTACAGCTACAGTGTACACTGTCTTAAACTAACAGCCCAAAAGTACAAGGTGTCTAACGTGGTGCTTCGATGTTCACATAAGAACAAAGCAACACAACTACTGTGACTACTGTCACTGTCAGCTAATCACCAGGACCTGTAAGATAGAACCAGGATACAAAAAAAAGAAGAGAAGAAATTTTCCCAAAAGGAAAGAATCGGACAAAGCAATGTCCTTGAATGACTTGAAATATCAATATTTGGATACATTATTATGAATAACGGAACACATCAGCTGTGTAGTAAACTACGTACGTTATGATACTAAGCCCTGTTGTAGCTCTATATAGAGTCCCTGCTCACATTTGTTCTAAATGTCCAGATTAAATATCAGTGAAGTCCCTGCACCCATGTTGATAACATTATGGGAATAGTCCAACATTTCATACTAATGAAAAACGAAACAAAAAATATGTGTGTTTTGGAGTTGTTGTCTCTGTAATATGCTGTCATGCATCATAAGGCCCACTGACTCACATAATGTGTAAAACCAGTGCACGCTGGGTCAGCCATCACTGTGGTTGTGACTAGAGAACTTGGTCCAGCAGAGTAAGTGTCCAACTTGCAGCTAAGCCGTCATCCATGCTGTGTCAGCTAACAGCTAGCCTCCCATCCACTGGCAGTCTATTTAAAGGCTGCTGCACTCACCGACATGTGCTGCAACGCTGCCAGGCCTGGTGGCCCCTGAACCTCTGCCTGCACCTACTTTGGTTCTGCTCTGTGTTTATGCTCCCTAGAGAGACTTTAGTCCCATTGGAGGATGATTTCTGTGTGCGCTCAATTTCCAAAGCAGGGAATAGCTACAGTACAGGAGTAGAACCAAACTGCCAACTCAAATTGCATCTCCAATTATAGATTGACACAAAGTAATCGTGTGAATGATTGGATGATGAAATACAAATTTATTATGCCCTTATGTTTCTGGTGGTCTAAGCCAATCTGTTCTAAACTAGCAACTGCACAAGTTCCCAGGTGATTGATTTGTGAGCAACATCTGATTCCCCCCCGCCTCGCTTATCTCAGCTTTTCTTTCGCTTCTCTGCAGTCTGCTGACATGACTGCTAAATAAGTGTAGAGTTTCAAACACTGTCAGAATTCAGGGAAGAGGAGATGGTCACCAAAACGCAAATGCCCGTTTACTCTACGCAACCTTAAGTCCTTGAGTATTTCTATATGCACGGTGTCAGCTCCCTGAACTATCCCCACCTGAGAATGGACAAAGTCGCCAAGAGTAGAGGATTTATAGGACAAAGTCAAAGGTTCCGAAATTAAAAAAACGTACATAAATTGATCAACATGTGAAGGCAAAGTGCGCCTCCTGGAGAAACCAGACGGCTGTTCCTGAAAAGGATGGCATCATAAACTGAGCCTTGTCATTACATAAAACGTACAATACAGTGAATGTATAAAAGAAACGACTCAACGGTAGACGATGTGGCCTGTGACAAAACCAATACTTGGTATTGCATCACACTCCTGAATCCTCCACGCTTTTGTCTTTCTCCCCTGGAGTCGATGCCTGGCTGCTGCTGCCCTCTGCTGGACGTCGTGGGGACTCGTCTGCTGCTGTGCTGCTGGACGGAGAACCACCAGTGGCACCGGGCCCTTTAACTTTGACGTGCGCGGGGCTGCCGGAGCGGCTGCGGCTGCCGCGCCGCCCCCTGCGTTGCTTCCCTTCATGCGGACTGGGACTGCGGGCCCTTGTCTTCACGTGGACAGTGCTTTCGTCCTCAGAACTAAAATCAGAGCTGTCTGAAGAACTGGTGTTGAGGCCTGAAGTGGGAAGCTGAATCTGAGAATAAATGACGAAGAGAATGAGAAGAAGGTGTCAAAAATGCTGAAGATGCAGACGGAGCATCAGCAGTAAGATCACACCGCAGGTGTAAAATCACATTAGAACAAATAGAACATTTTAAGTCATAATTACCTGAAACGGCTCTGTTACACCCACAATGCTGCTCATATTGTTGCTATAGAAACCCAGGATGAAGTCCCCTGAGCCTTTGGGCAACTCCTCTTCAGTAAAGGTTGCCTAAAAACAGTCAGTGAACCACTTAACACATTGAAAGCAAAGAAATTACGGAAGATTTATTAGCTCACATTCAGATTACCTCATGTTCTTGTCGATGGAAATCAGCTTCCTCTTGCTTTGCCCACACATATCCGACATAGTCCTTATAATGTTTAAATCCCACCTACGGCATAAACAGTAACAACTCACTTTTGTTCGGGGGCATTTGCTGTTACACCCGATGCTGACATCGTCATAATCTCACATTATCCAGTGGACTTCACCTTGTACAAGCCAATCCAGTCCCAGGAGCTGCGTGAGTAGCTGGGGGCCAGTTTGAACTTGACTGTGGCATCAGCGATGCTGTTCCACTCATCAGCCACCATGAGCGTGACCAGGGGAACATCCACCTTGTACGGGAACTGCGCAGGGAAGCAGCCATCGATCAGCGTTTGTGTTGTGTTTGTGTTGTGTTGGCGCGCCGTGCCGTGCACCTCACCTGCAGGGTGAAGATGGAGTAGACCGGCTTGTGGTCACTGACGAGGTACTCCGTGTGGCTGCGGTAGCAGTGCTGCGTCACTGTGGGCCCGCTGGTCAGCCCTGAAATGGAGCCACGCTTCCCCGCGTTGACGGCGTCGGCGGCGGCCGCCGGGGCTCGCAGGCGCCACAGAATCCGGTCCGTCCAAGCCGGTTTACGCTTCTTTCCACTAGGACGTTTGAAGAAAGAGAGGCACGGAATTACAAAATGCTCCGCATGAGGAGGGGGAGGAGGAGGCTCTTTTGTGCATCCTGGGGCATGTGAGGACCTTTAGAGAGAGGACTGAAATTCACTGAGATCTCTGGGCAGTGGCCTAGAATTAATAACGGGGACCGCTGGCAATACCGACCTTGTGTCGTACGTATTTGTTCCGATGTCAAACTTGTAGGTAGGAGAGAATTTCAGCGGCCCCTCTTGAAATCCCTCCAGCACCGTCTCACTGTTTTTGGCCAAATTCAACTGTAACAGAATAAGCAAGTGTCGCACATCTGCCCTCTAGTGGTTTTACCAACACGGTGCACGTCCCAGCTAGCTTGAGCTCGTCTGTGGGTTTTATTTTTTACCTGGTCCTTTTCCCACAGCACAGAAAACTTGTTGTTATCGATGGCTGATTTCACCACTTGCATATCCAGGTCATCAATGCGAAAGTTGAGATCCCCAAACCAGAAAACCACACTATAAAAAAATATAATAATAAATATACCATGAGGGGACAGTTAGTTATGAATAGCTAAAACAGACACAGCTGAGTAGCACAGTGTGTGAGAAAGGCCGGTTTGATCCGATTCTAGCCTATTTGTGTTTACATGTGCTGACTCACTCGTGGTCCAGAACCCCTGTGGCCGCCTGGCCCTCGAACTGCTGCTGCTGCAGGATGCTCTCGAAGTCTTCCATGCGCTGATCAGAGTTTTCCATGTGAGCCGGAAGGTGGCAGTTGAGGAAGCAGATGGTGTGACCGAACACTGACATGCGGGCACTCACTCCCCCTTTATTCCCCTGGAACATTACAAACGGGCAGGTTAGTTAGCATCAGTGTGTAATTAAACAGGACATCGGGATGTTAATGTAAATTAATGTTAAAGTGCACATTGGTGTGTGTGAGAGCATAGCTGCGTGCCCTCAGTGATCTCACCCAGTAACCTCCCAGGCCAGTGCGGGTGGTCTCCGTCTGAATTCCCCGGAGGAAGGGCAGGTGGAAATACTTGGTGAAGACCAGCAATAGCAACCCCTGCATTCGCTGGGAAGTCACCTGAGGAGCGATGGACCAAATAGACGGACAGACGACAAACACAACACACGAGTGAGTCCAGTGAGAGGCCAGAGGAGACGCTGTGCAGTAGCTGTTCAGTTCAAGTGCAGGGTTTAGGAAGCATGGATGAGAGTCCAGCGCTTATGGTTTAAACATAACAGAAACACTGTGTAAGGAGACTTTTCCTCTCCACCATCATCTCAAGCGCTTGCTTCCTGTCACGCTACATGATAATATGCAGATTCTGACATTTGTGAGCCACTGGTATGAAAAGCAGCTCAGATATTTTTGTACTGGAAGTGGGGCAGGACTGGGACACGTGCATCTGTTAAGTGGAATACGTTAAAGGTATTTGCATGTTATGCCGAGGCGCCTCTCCAGAAACTGTGGCCCGTCCCTCCCCTTCCCTTCTCCAGTGCCTCCAAGCCCCAGGCTGAAGAAGCTTATCACATCCCCACCACAAATGCCCTGTGAGCTGTGATGAAGGCGCACATCTCCACGTGACACAAGACCCTCTTGCTTGTACACTAACCGGCTATTTGAGCAACTTTGTTGCATAATGGCTTCTACTGAACCATGAAGTGGACCGACACTGTGTATGTGTGCATGTTTTCTTTTTCTTTTTTGCCTGCATGACGTCTGAGAACCTTTGTCTGCGTGTGTGCGTGTGTGTGTGTGTGTGTGTGTGTGTGTGTGTGTGTGTGTGTGTGTGTGTGTGTGTGTGTGTGTGTGTAGTACTCACAAGTGAGCTGTGAGAAACAAGTGTGACGTTTGCAGTGCAGATTAGGAGTTTAGGCGCTCAGTGTATTATTCATTACGGCCTCTTATTAACCACAGAATCAGCCACATGGACATTCATCCACTATTTCACAATTCCCTGCAGGGAGGAAACCATCACTGTAGGCATCCACTATCTATTGTAGCTTACCCAAACACAAAATGTGGCTACAATCAGCAGCTGTGTGGTCCGGGACCAGTGCGTTTCTGCTGCGATGGGCTGGTTTGACAGGGCTTTATTGCAACGGCTACAGTTTGGAGTCGACTCCAGAGCAGAGAACAGATGAGGTGTCCTGTTAATACGCGTCATGTCAGGACCAGACAGATTTCTACTGACATCTACAGATAACCACCTCAAACCAGGACAAAACGACATCCAAAGGAAGACGGCGACAACGAGATATGAAGACGGCCTAAAACAAACTATTGTAGCAGACCACCAGATAGCTGGAGGACAGTGTCACTCTCGCTGTCAGACACATCGACAGCCACATGATCCAAAAATAAAACAGCACCCTGGGAGACGTTTGTCTCGCTCGTTCAGCTCGACAGCTGATTCACACTCTCGGACTCACCGCACCAACAGAGCCAAGCGAGTCTTCAGATGAAGCCGGCGGAGGAGGGAGCGGCAACCTGCGGTGCAGTACGTGCCGCTAAAAAGACGAAACACCCGGGAATATAGATGTTTGACACAACGTGTGGAATATATGAGGAAGTATTTGCTGCTGAACACTGTGGGTAGCGTGAGATCGGCACACGACAGACTGTTAGAAAGCATCACTCTGCCCGTTGCTCAGGGAACAAGATGAACGGAAACAGCAGCAGGAAGCAGGGGCCAATCAGTGATCGGGGAGTCTGCCTGAATCTAAGCTGTTTAGCATTTCCCCATGTGAGCGTGCATATGTGTTTATAATAAAAGTCATTACTGACCAGCACATAACCGAAGGGGCTCAGCCTCTCCATGCAGACCTCGCTCCACTGGTCTGTGAAGAGCACATCTTTCAGCCTTTTGTTAATCATTGAGTTCACTTCTTGCAGCCTTGAAGAAAAAACAGGCAAACGACAAGGCACAAGGGTCAACAGAGAGAGAGAGAGAGAGAGAGAGAGCTTCGATAAAGCGATGGTGGGCAGGGAAATAGACAGGAGACAATCACCGCCAGGGCGAGGGAGACGTTCAAGGCCGCTAATTAGTGGCATTGTGTGCAGCGCTGATGTGGGACAAGTGAACATTAGTGGGCACTCTGGCTTTGGGTAAAGTGGATGACTACCGCGCCACAAAGCACTCACCCGATGATGTACATGTCTGTGTTTCCATCACCCACATTCAGCCCCAGCAAGGAGGTGATGTCATCCGGCGGCGTGGCGGAACCCACGTTCCAAGTGATGATGTGCAGCCTGATGGGACAAGGTTGTTATTGGAAATCTCTTAAAAACACTCACCCCCACTCATGGCAGTGTCGTCGCCTCCACACCGCTTGTGTGACTCTATCGCAGCGCATCAAACTCCTTTTAAAAGCTCTGACCTTTTGGTTTGCTTCTATATCACAGCATTTTATATTTCATCCAGCTCTGGAGGCATGTGTTGCTTATTTGATAGACATTCTGGCCCAGTGTTGAAGGTCAGTGACTCACTGACTTCACTGATTTAGTAACATAAACCCAGTTCAACCAGCAGTGATTCACTGACTACTGATGCAGAGTCAGAGACAAAGCTGCTCAGAAGAATCAGATACAAATCTACTCTGACATCACAGTGATATTATTAGTGTTTTCACAGTGATATTATATATGTAGTTTGTTTTCTGAATTTGAAAATAATAAAATCATTTGGTTGAGTTTAAACACTTGACTTAGGTCACCCATCTATAATTTATTAAAAGTGAGCTGCAATTAATATTTCATGCATTCAAATAATTTAGTGCAGGATTTATGAATACATTATTGATCACTTGCATCATGAGCCAGTCTGTTATTACCATTATTTACATGTTTGTATGCAGATTACAGCATAAATGGTTTAAGTCAGGTTTTCACCCAGTGAGATGTGGCTTGTTTGTGGCTTATCATTATGCAACGCTGCAGTGCTGTATATCAATGAATAGGATGCTGTTTCCCAGCTGTTTGGCAATCCGAGGCCCTGAGGACTGAACTTGCCTGAAGTCCTCCATCGTCTGGGCCTGGGTGTCGGCTGTACCTGCCACAGACAGGGCCCTCTGTGCGTGGGGGTTCAGGTGAGGAGGCACGGGCCTGCTGGCAGGCGGGTGGGGCACCGAAGCCGCTCTAACTGGACCTTTGGGCCCGGCCTTGACGCTGGGTCCTGTGGCCTCTGCTGCGGCCTTCACGGCCGCAGGGCGGTAGGGCTTGGGACGACTCGCTGCAGCGCCATCGGTGGAGGTCTGGTCCTGGTCGGGCGCCGGCCCGGACTCGGCTTTGGGCTCGGTGACGTCCACGGAGCCCTCCACCCTGGCACTTCTCTGAGGCCGTCGAGGCCTGAGGGGAGATTCGGTGACAGCATCTGCAGGTTGGGACACTCTGTCGGGAGCAGGAGCAGGAGCAGGACTCGTCTGTAAAGCTTCTGTGACCCTGCTTTGGTTGGATTCATGTGTTTGGCTTTGGCTCTGATTTTCTTCGTCCATGTCTTGAGATTCCTGTGACAAAGGTAATAATTGAAGGAAGCCAATTTAGACAACAGGAAACATAACTGCAATTCAGATACATTCTGATGATTTTACACAAAACGTCCAAATTCACGTAACAATCAGACCAGAGTGATTCTAAATGTGATCAGGAAAATCATTTTAAAAGAAGTGAGTTCTGTCCCTGAAACACTGGGCAGCAGAGCTTCAGCTTCTTTCACAAATGACAAGTCAATTGAGCTGACGAGTGGAGCGCTGTCATGAGACCCTATTGACCCAGCAGACAGCGAGTGAGTCATCCGCCTCCCACCATCGTGACTGTTCAAATACCTGCCTTCTCGCGGACAGACGAACGCAGCAGTTTACAGTTAACGCCGATCTCTGAGGCAAAAACCAGCACGGACGCGGCCTGCGATGCCCCGCGCTTTCCGCCGTAGCTGCCTGCCAGGTCTCCAGCGGCCACGGAGCTTTCCGGTCAGCTCCTATCAGCTCAGAGCACCTGCCCCGCACCGAAGGCACCGCACACGGACACGAACCACAACACGCAGACGGAGCTGCAGAGGCTCCGGTTAGAGAGGGAGCAGAGCAGCAGGACAGCGGCCAAGCAGAGGTTTCCTCTATAGCTGGCCGATATAACAGAAGCCAATTTAAAAGGATTTAGCAAAAATGCATCAATGGACTATTAAGAAATGAGCAATCATCCATTCTTAGCCGCCCTATCATGTGTAAACATCACAAAGAGCGCTGCGATAATAGAAAGATGCCTCAGATGCTGCAGCCAGATAGGGACGTGTCGCGTTTGCAGCCGAAAACGAGCAGATTTGGACACAAACGTCTGTAAGTCTGACCCAGATTCTCTGGTAGCCCAAATGCAACACGTGAGAAAAGGTCAGTGTTTGATGTGGTGGGTAAGGACACGCCAGGTGCTCAGACTTTACACCAGTCGTCCACATGCACAATCCTGTGCAGTTCGACGACGAGTGGACAATATAATGACAAAATAACAGAGCTCACAGTCATTCACGTGACCTTGAACGAGACGGAGGCTGTGACTTCCATGCACCGAGCGGAATGCATGCATGTATGGTGTTTATAAAGTTGGGGGGGGGGGGTGCAGAGGAGAGTGGCAGAGAGGCCGAGCACACGTGGGAGTGGGTGGGTGCAAAACGAGCCGAGGGGGAGGAAGCTGGAGAGCCGGGCGAGAGACGGTGCGTTCAGGGACAGCACTGCGTCTCCGTTTAGATTGATCCCCTCACGCGTTCTCTGTGTTTTCCCAGGCTTTAATCCCCCCCCCCCCCTCGTACTGTCATCACCCCCACACGTTCACCTTCACCACGTTGGGCTCTGAACTGCACGACACTCGCGCTCCTCTGAGCGACGTGCTCTGTATTGTTCGCTTCATTCGCCACGGCACAGTCACTATCAATGGCGTCAACGCGCCACAGTCCCAGCAGCCGCCGCCGCCGTCACACCAGACCCAGACCACAATCAGCGGCAAATACGAGAAGGAACGGGGAGGAGGCATGGTCATGAACAGGCTGGAGGAGCGCGGAGGAGCCGAACAAATCCTGGACGTCGATGAAGTAGACACATAACATGCAGCGCAGTAACTGCTCATTTTCTTGGGTGACAGGGCAGCAGCCGCACTTTCGCCATTCTCCTCACGTTCACCAAGGAGAAAGTGCAATGATTTGATAATAACAAATGTGTCATGGTGTTTACATGCACCCTCCTGGGGGGGTGGGAGCTGAGCGCGCCAGGAAGGACGCAGTGGAGCCCAAACAGCAGGCTAGTCAGACTTATTGGATCATCCGACGGGATGATTGGACAACAAAGAAGCCAGTAAATCTGAATCCTCACATTTAATTATCTGAGTCTGAGATCTCCGTCTCGGCCTGAAATATTGTTCCCAGGCCCAACGTTGAGCACCGCTTGCTCGTCTCCTCGGGGGCTGATTGTTGAAATTGCAGCCAAGTAAAGTGTTAGTATTAGGGGCCTCCGGGGGCGTATGCCCCTGTGACGGGGATTCTAATGATGAGCCGGACAGAGACGACACCGGCAGCTGCTGCCACGGCTGTGAGTGGCTCCTCGAGGTCCTAGTGCCACGGAGCACGGCGCCTCTGTGTCTGGAGGGCCTCATCCCTCTGATCAGGTCACAACCAAGGCTGCAGGACGTCAAAACCATTTTCCTTATAGCCCGACGCGGAGATGCCTCCTGACAGCAGTATAATGTCTGCACTGCAAAATTACACTGTAAGCTGCAATTTCCAGTTGTGTCAATTAGGCAGACGAAGCGTTCAGCCAAACATTCACTGATTCTGCCTGAGGGGACAGACATAATAAATATTGGACATAACGTGTGGTTTAATAATTAAAGAACATATGTTGCATAATGTCAGGATATACATCTATGTCAGTGAAGCAACTCTGCTGGGAAATCAAATTCAGTAAAAGCAAGAGATAATAAAGGTACATTTCCTTCCGCTCGCTCTGCCGTGGGAATCGAACTAGCACCTCTGCACTGATGCTCGCCTGCTCCTGAGACGCCACCACGTCCTTACAGCGCAGTCAGTTAATTGCCCATCAGTTCCGCCCTGCTCAGACACCGGTTTGCAAAGGCGTGTTAGGCAACAAACGCAGACAGACTCCACAGCTGCTTCGCTGCGCTCTAGGAGCTGATCCCGCGGCTGTGGAGGAAACCTGTTGGGGGGTGATAATTACAGCATCTGGGGCTGAAACTGAATGCAGGGTTTCGATGACTGATGTGGGCAAAGATTACTACGCTTGCAGCTGAATGCTGCCCTCGATCACTTCGCTGCATCGAATGGCTGCAGGAGTAAGTAGAAAATGAAGCAAGCCTTCAAAGGGAGGGCGCCGAGGGCGCGTCACCTATTTACACCTTCTCTGTGTGACTGCACGCAAATATGCAAATATGTCTGACTACGGAGAGAGGGCTTTTTGACAGGACCTCATATCCTGTTATGTAAACACTGCAACACAAGCGCTACATTGTGTAACTTCAGGGTAAGGGCTACTGGTGTTTGGTTCACGGTTTGTTATCTGGCCCAATTACACTGTTGCTTCAAGGGCATTTTTTTATGACTGAAAAAGAGCATGAAGGTCGTTTTAATCCAGGCTTTCGCAATCAGACCTTCTGTGGAACGTGGACACAGAAGTGTTGCCTGTGTGTGTGCGTGTGTGCGTGTGTGTGCGTGTGTGTGTGTGTGTGTGTGTGTGTGTGTGTGTGTGTGTTGAGGGAGGTGAGGGAGTGATGTGTGACCGTATATTTAGATCTGCGCGATTTCTTGAAAATGAGAATCTGATTGGCTTATTCTTAATAAACATGGGTTTACGTTACAAACGTGCACAGACGCGCGGAGCAGGAGGATCAGCTTTCAAGGAAGTATTTCCAGCAGCTGTCGAGGTGAAACAAGTAAACAGAACGAGTCGATGTGTTGTTTGTTGTGTTTATGTTGCGTATGCTCCAATAATCCACATACATACAAGCGCGTGCGCGTGGCTGATTGACGGATTATTGCCTTTACCTGCGTTGGCTCCTCTGTGCGGAGGCTTTTAACAGCGGTTGGGTCTTGATTGGATGGTTTTCTGCAGATGCTGGAGTCGATCCGCCTCCGCAGAGGACGCGAGTTTACAAAATAAACCAGCGGTCTCGACGAGACGCTGATAAACAAACGGCGAACTTTCACTGCCGGTCGCCCGCCGGTGAAACCATCGGCATCCCGGCGCCCTCGGTCCTCGGCGGGGCGATGACGGACGAGGGGAGGAGCAGGTGGGTTCGGAGCGCAGCGGAGCGGGCGACGGAGCCGCCAGGAAGCCTACATCTCTCGGCAACGCCAGCGTCTAGAGCCGCACACTGCAGCAGCGCCCGCACGCCCGCGTCCCGTGCCTTTCTCCGTGCCCTTCAAAGCCCCACGAGGAGAGCGCTTCCGCGAACGCGCCGCCGCTGCCTGCAAAGACGACGGCTCGACGATCACAGTAAACTCCGGCTCCGAGGCTCACAGACCTGCGGCGGATAGAACGGGAATATTATAGCAATCACGCCTTTAAACCTAGATTGTCGGAACGAATGTCCGCTCTATGTGCTCGTTGTCTATGATGGCTCGCTACTGCCGCCTAGCGGCGAGTTTGGCGAACCGCGTGGCGGCATCGCAGCGGACGGAGCCTGTGTCTGTGCAGATTCCCAATCATCCAGGTCATGGTTATGGCAAAGGTGTTGAAGCAAAGCCAAGCAAGGATAGCACGCACTGATATGAGCTCTCAGTCTGTGCCCAGGAGCCCATTTCCTCCATCCACCAGCCCGTTAGGCTTGATGAGACCGATAAGTGGATGCAAGAGGCTTTTGGATGTGCACTCCAACCCGCAGCAAGACTCTAGACATCATGTGTTGGTTTATATTTTATGTATATCATAATAAGATCTTAACCAGTAGCTTGTAACCAAAAGTACCCTACGCTGAGCCAAAGCATGTGGTTAGACGTTGCTGTGGCAACACCTGAGGACACCTCATCAGTCTCCTTGACCTCCTAAACGCTGGTGGCATTTATGAGCGGCTCAAACCTGGGTCCTGATGTTTGTGTGTGACCTCCAGGGCCAGAGCTTGTACGGTTCAGTAAATGTGGTGTGTTAAACGCTTGGTCGGCTATGGAACATGAAGGGTGCTCACCGAACGCGGTGCTTTGATTCATCGCCGTCTGACCAGGTACCTACAGAGTAGAAGTAGGCTGAGCATGAGTGGAGACCTTTGTGTTCTATTTTTAGCCTTTCTGTGCTCCCGCAGTATTCGAGCACAGATCAAGGGTGGTTTATGCTTCTTTCTCCTGCCTCTGCTGTGAATCACACTGACAACAACACAGGTGTCTGTGCAGTATGTGGGTCAATGTGCTGGTGTTATAGCTGCTCAATGTATTACAGTGTATGTTTAAGTTAAGTTATGAAATGTATAAATTTAAAGGCAGTATTTAAAATAAAGGAACAGAAACATTTAAACGTGACATGTATTCTCAAGGGTTCATCGGGAGGCTCCTCTGGCTCAGTCACACACTGTTGTGCTGTGCCTGGAAAGATCACGCACCCGCACATGGACACGTGCCAATCAGCTTATGATCGCCCCCAAGGTCGAGGCATGAACAGACCTGTACGTAGGGACCGTGGAGAATCATGTGTTATCATAAATTAAACATTTATAAAAATGTGCGGAGTTATTTACTACGTGATGTCGTTTGTTCCGACAAATACGAGTATTAGCCATAGAGCAAATCTGTCCCATGCGGATGCTGGGGACCTCACAGACAGCCAATGACCGTGCTCCCCGCCTCTCTCTCTCTCTCTCTCTCTCTCCGCTGAGAAATACTTGACGTGGCAGAGGTCCGGACGTGACATAGCTGCGCATCATCTCTCCTCCTCCTTAGCTCAGTTGCCGACAAACATCTGCAGGTTCTGGTCCGCGGTCGGAACCAGGAGGCACAATGTGGCTGATCGTGTTGGCCAGTTTTCTTCACTGCGCCTCGGCCTACGACGTGGACCAGAAGAAGCTGGACGGGCTGGCGAAAGCGAAGGTCGAGGTACATCCAACCCTTGTTACACTAACGCTTCATGCATTTGCAGCAGGCTGTGTGACAGCGGGCTCGAACTTTTGGTACCTTTCTCAAATCACATTTTTATTGCGCGAATGGACGTGATTCATTTCTAAGATTCCTGCGTTGAGCGCATGCGTAAAAGATTTGTCTTGGGGGAGAATGGAGCAGGAGAAATCCCAGTGTTTACAAATCTATTACCACTCAAACACAAACACGCAAAAACTCGCAGACTGTTTTTTCATGTTCATCGGACGTGTACGATTTACTACAAAGTCACTTAGTAGGTCGTTAAATTGTAAACGTGGCCGGGGGTGAGTTACAGGAGGCTGGACTGTGCACAAAAGTTTCTGAAACGCGACCCCTCCTTTTGTGGGAAACCATGCCTTTATCCCCAGGGTGTCACCTAATCACCAGCCAGCCAGCATCACTGAGAAACAACACATGATGTCTGTGTTAGTCACACCTGCTCCTCGTGCCTGAGGCTCTGCAAAACAGCTAGGCGTCCTTTCCAAAAGTCCTAGATCTGCAGGGTACAAAAGGTGCACACACAGGAACATGAGACCCGGTGAGGTGTCTCTGGAGGGAACTCGTACCTGCAGCGGTGATGGGGAAATGTACAGGGAATGGTTGTTTGGTTTAGCTTGAAAGGAGCTGCTCTTAAACTTCAGCCTCGCGTTTGTTCTCGTTCCAGACGTGTGGTGGATGACAGCTGAACAGGCTCAGAGAGGTGAGTTGCCCGCTGGCTTGTAATGAGCAGGAGGCCAACTGTGGAGCGGCCGCCTGATGCCTGTAATCCCTGTCTGGAAGTGTTGGCTCCGAGTCAGAAACGCATCTGTCGCTGAATCCAGCACAAGTCACAAACATTAATCCCCAGCTCTGTGTGCAGGTCAAAGCCTTTGTGGTCCAGGACATTCCTCTTTAGTATCCTTTGACTCCAGCGTGTCGCTGTCCAGATATGCAGTATTTTGTCTTTGCGCTGATCCTTGACTGGCGCGTCAGCCATAACCTGGTGATGAAGCACATTCCTGGCGCTGACCCTGAGCTTGTCCTCCTGAACCACTATTATGAAGAACTGGATGTAAGTCCTGCATGTGTGTATAAGTATGTTGCACGATGAGAGCATGAGCACTTTAAAAGCCTGCGTGCTTCCTGCGCTGCAGCGGATTGCTCTGTCTGACATGAGCCGCGCCGAGATCAACGAGCTGCTGGGGAAGCTGGGCTTCTACAAGAAGGCTCAGCCCGAGGACGAGGTGCCGGTGGAGTTCCGCTTCGCCCCTGCAAAGGACAGCCCGTTTAAAGAGGAGTCAGCACACGGGCCGCCCACCGCTTCCCTCGGCGCTGAGCACACGTCCCCAGAGCCCAACGCAGAGGCCAAGCACACCGATCTATAACGTCAGGGTGGACACGCGTAGGAACTTAATAACATGTTGCCTCATAGCTGTTCCATGACCAGCAGTCATTTCAGAATAAGGCCAACACATGACGGATCAGTCGTTGGGGAAGAACAAACATCTTAGCCGTCAGCTAGCGGCCCTTTAAGGGTCCAGTCTGATTCGTACACGGCATCTTTGTGTCGTCATAACCCGGCAGGCCACTATGTGACTACTTTTCTATTCTCCGTTCAAACACGGTGTGTTTGTTATTATAGTTGTTTTGGGTCCATTGTGTGTGAGAGGTCTTCAGGCACTTCACTTGAGTTTTTCTGTGTCTGACTTACTTCCTGCCTACTGTGAAACTGAATGAAACCGCAGGCTCAAAATCGTCTGACTGGCCTGAGGTTGATGCTACTGTTCTGGTGGGCCGGACTAAAAGGCAAAAAAGGACTCAAGTGGAAATAAAAATTTAAATCAGGTCCTCAAGCTGAGTTGAATGTGTTGAATGTTCCTGTTTCGCTTTTATTCTCTAAGGTCTAAATTATTGTCAACTCTGATTTGCCCAAAGGTAAAACGTGTGAACATGTAAAAAAACATGTTAGACAATTGACAGTAGTCACAGACAATAATAATCAATAATTTCCCCCAAACAATTTCACTTCTCAAATTGGTTTAATTATTAATTCACATTTAACTGTGGTGCACAGAAACATGACATTTTGAAGTTTTTATGTACAGATCTTTGTGCTTCGTGGAAGGTTAGCTTTTCAGAGTTTTTCTGTTGGCAGCAACCAAGTCATTCTCAGATTAATTATCTAAAGCTAAAACCAAGTTTAACATATATAATGCTCTGACATATTCTCAAAGAAACCTTAATTTTAAAAGCACAACTAGAATCTTAATTTGAAATGTTTCCTTAGCTTCATGTTGTGAAATCTACATTTGCCAGCGTCTATCAGGCTCATGTTGCCCAAAGGGTGACTCCAATGTATTTCACAAAAGCATTGTGATAGCTTGAGCTTATTTGCCTTCTTTAAACAAAAGTTTGCTTTTAAAAGCATAATGTACACACTAATAAAACAAGATATATTAAAAAAGAAAAAACGATCTACTCAAGCATAAATATGGAGCCCTCTAAAGAGCTGTGAGTGTTTAGCAAGGACACCGATAGGGTTTCTCTACACGCATTATCAGTGAAGCAGTAATAAAGTCAAGTCTAATATTTTAGCTGTAGAACTGTGTCCTCCTGTGTTCTCTGTTTGTCAAAAAAAACTTCTGTTGGAATAATGTGACAAGATACAAACAGGAGGAAAAACTCTTTGTAAAGGTTACAAAGGTGAGTAACAGTAACGATGCTGCATCATTTGAACAATAATGAACATCTCTATGCTCATGAATTCATTAGTAAAACCCTAGTGGATTAAAATTAGGTATCTCAAGATGGGAACAGCAATAACTTACTAAAACACAACTAGAGCTGAGTAAAAAAGTACCAAACTGCAAAAACACAGTTGATGCTAATTCGGTTTTCTTCTTCTATTTAACAGCAAGGCTGACAATTACAATAATTACAATTGTGGATTAGAGAAAATGCAGGTATAAATAATTAAAATGGGGAAATACTACAAAAAATATTTCCCTTTTTTCCACGTGTTGTTTTAGTAGCATACCTCAGCTACTGCAAAGGGACTATCACCTTGTTTGGAGCCGAGTATGAGTACAAAAAGGACAGAGGTTAAAGCTCAGAAGCTGCTCCTGAACAACACTTTGGTGCTTTCTTTGTCTTGGGAGTGGAGTTTGTTAATGATGTGTCCACTGATTTAAAAAAAAAAAAACAAAGAAAACAGAGCCACTGCCAACAAAGATAATAAGCAAAACGACACACAAATGCAAACTCCCCAACGTGTCCACTACAGATGTAGACCTCTGTGATGTGACTCATCTGGTGAAGATGGAGGTGGAAAGGTCAGAGGTCACAGGAGCGACCCATGGACATCTCATATCTACGTAGGTGGTTGACCAGTGACTGTACGTAGGTGAAGACACACTTGGAGTCTGGTTTTTTGCCCATTATCATCATGTCCTCTACTTCCAGCAAAGGCATGCAGTTGGCGTGGGTCCTGAGAAACAGGCAGACAATGGCGCATATAAAACAAAAGAGGAGAAAGTACAGAAAGGATGGAAGGACCCCAGATGGAGAAGGGATGGGAGTGTTTGCTTCAGATATTTCTATTTTAATCATTCATTGTATTGTGTCTCTAAAAAAACTCAAAACAGAGCTCTGTAACTTACAAGAGCTATGCAAAAGGTGGCCACAGGGGGGCAGTGTCAACACGTACTGGAAACCCTAAGAAGAGCAGCAACAAAGCTCAAGGCATGAGAAAATAAATTATTTTAGGAACTGTGGACGAATGCCATGACTTACTTTACTACTCAACTATCTGTAGCATCTTTAAAAGGCTTTACAACTAAAATATATAAACACCTGTAAAGTCATGCTTGATTAAAAGTCAGTAGACAACACTGTCCTCTCTTCCCTGCTTTGTTTCTCAAGCCCTGTGTTTGAAACCTTGTGATACAGCACGTCCTTTTAAAGTGTTGGGCTGCAGATGGTCCTGGCTCTCTGCCTGGGCCATAGTGCAACACGGACACTAATGCACACGCACACGTGTTTCCGTGTTTGGTATTTTGGATGTTCATAGTTTTAACTAGAAGGATCGAATATCCAAAACCCAACAAGGGAGTTTTTCCCTGTAGCACAACATCTGTAATACAGTAAATAAAAACTTGCAATCAAGTTTCAATCAAACTGCACGCACGCACACACGCGCGCACACACACACACGTACACACACACGCGCACACACACACGCACACGGTTTGTCAGAACCAGCCTAAGGCTCCGTTGCAGGCTTGTCTCCTCTCTCACCATGGCTTCAGTTTTGGGCGACTCTAGGAGGAGTTTTTGGTTTTAACCAGGCCCTTCGTCACCAGACCCCTGTAGAACTCCTGCAGGTATGTGTACACACACTTCCAATCTGGCTCGCGCATCTTCACCATGTCGTCCACATCCAACAACTGGGGACAGTCCACTAGTTTCCTGCGGCCACGCCCGGCAGGGAGGGGAAAGGAAGAGAGAGGTGGAGGAGACAGAAAGAAATCAAGTAGAGGACAGACGAGACAAAGAGTGAAGAGTGAGGAAGAGCAGGATAGAGTGTGGAGGAGACAAAGCAGTGAGCAGCCAAATGGAAAAGGGTAAAAAGACAGGGGGAGAGAGAAAGGACACAAAAACAAACAAATAACATTACATTCTCTGTGTTCACAAATAATATCCATGAGATGACATGCTTCATGAACATCATGGTACATACGTCTGTGGCACATACATACATAAGACAAAACAAAATGTCAAATGAGCTGATGCTCATTTAGCCTTTTTGTTTGTTTTTTTCTGTGCACTTGGACAAAACACTTGGCGACCGCTCGACCATTTCATTAAGTTCTAGCAGAACAAACAAATACATGACAGAAAAAAACAACAGGGGCTCAAAGATGGATCCATATAGTGACTCTAACACACACTGGTGCACAGGATAGTGTGTGGGTGTGGAGGGATTCCAGCTAACAGCAAACTGCCAGCAGGGACGGGAGTGACCGGGGAGGTGAGTGATAGTGTGACACAAAGGTGGCAGGACGTGGCTGTGGCTGGGCTGCAGGCCAGCGTGGACAATATAAATACTGCAAACATGTTATCCAGCGAGGAGCGTGAAACACACACACACACTCAGATGGGTGGAGGGGCGTCACAGGTGACAATGGTGTGATGCAAGAGAGATAAGAAAAAGAAAAGGAGGCGAGAGAAGTAAGACAGAGGGGAAGGAACAGGACAGCCAGTTTTTTTAACCTGATGCTGGTTTGGGGAGGTTTGCTCATGGATTACTCTTAGTAGAGAAGAGATGGAGGTTTAGACGTGAAGATATTAAGTAGTAGTGAGGGCTCTCCCAGCTTGAAACACCTGGGAGAGACAGGTAAAGTTAAGACTCGGACAAGAGCTGAGGAGCGTCCGTGTGTTCTGGGTCCGTTCCTGCACTTTGAGCAGGAGATGCTGAGGAGCAGCAGCACAGTTTAAAAGCTGTGGGTGGATTTTACATGAGACCTGCACAGTGTAAGGAGAGGGGGATGCTGTGTTGGGGGCTGGGAGCTGTGACCGTTTAAAAAGTGGTTGAATGTTTGACTACATGACAAGCTTGGTTGGAACACAGCGTCTCTGTCTGTTAAATTAAACAGGAGAAGTCCGTCTGCAGTGTCTTCGGCGGCTGGTTTCACTCTCCCTTTGCATAAAAAGATGCTGGGCTTTCATCAGCATAGTCAAATGAGGCGCACAGGACACAAGAACAAACACGTCCGCCGCGCTTACTTACTCTGCAGCGTTGAAGGCCACCTCGAAGTTCTGCCGGCGGTTGCTGGGGCTCAGGGAGCTGTAGTCGAACGCGTCGGGGAAGAAGTTGTGTACCAGGGCACAGAACGCCATGCCGTCACTCCAGCTGGAGGAGAAGTTCTGAATGTCTACATGCTGAGGGAGGAAGCAAAGCCAACAGACGCGTATGGAAACATTCCCAAAATAGGAAAGAGGAATCACCTCCAGCTCGTAATCGCAGGGTTAACCTGTGCTTTATTGGTCGACCGTTAATAAAAGCACCGAACACACAGCTCACCTCATATGAGCGAGTCTTGGCACGACACCAGTCGAGGAGCATCTGCTTGATGGAGTTAGCGTTGGGTACACCAAAGCTGGTGGAGCGCTGCACCTTGTTTACCTTGGCGACCGCCTGATTTCCAGGGCTATGAAAAAAAAGAGCCAGGTTTGTGTTAATATTTACATGCTTTGACCTGCTTTTCTTTTTTTGGTAGCACCGTGTGGCTTCGTACCCGCCCCCCTCCTTCTCCAGCTTCTCTATCATGGCTCTGCGGGCCTGCATGCCGGACGTCTTGGGCATGGTCTGCGCCCTCATCAGCTCCTTGCGTTTCTCCGCCTGCCTCCGCTCCACGGCAGCCAATCCGCCGCCGCGCGGCGCCGTGTCGTCCTCGCGATCAAACACACTGAAGCACGTATGGAACGTCAATATGGGAAAGTACAGGGACTGTAAGTTAAGTTCAGTACCTGTGCTCAACCCACCTGCCCACTTTTTTGCTTGTGCTGGAGGAGGAGGAAGTAGAAGAAGTGTAACTATACGACTTCGACTGGACTGTGCCTCCTGAATTAAAGAAACAGAATTATATTATATATCATAACATGGTAAATGTTGTACCGAGGTGAGATAAGGCAAAATCAAGTCCTCACTGTCTGTTTTCTGCACATAACTGGCCTCCACCACAGTGCTGCGTGTCGATCGACTCCCATCATCTGAACACACAGTAGAAGTCATTGAAGTGATACTGTATTATTACGTACTTCATCAGGTTGGATGGATGGGTGGATCGAGTGTTACCAGACTGGGCGAAGCGGTCGGTCTTGGTGACTTGGCTGAGGGTGGAGCCATCGGCAGACTTCTCCACCTTCCTCATCACCACCTCTCCAGCTCCGACCCCGGGGCGCCCCTTCTGCGTGCGCTCCTCTCTCTGCTGCCGAAGCTCCTGTAGGCGTGTTTCTCGCTCCTTTTCCCTCTGGTCTGGGGTAAAGAGAACACACACACGCACGATATCAGTGGAAAAAGAGGAGGAGGACGACGAGAGGTCCAACAAACCAACGGAACCTCTGACGGCCACAAAGACGGATTACAAAGGGGTTTCCAAATCAGAGGCGACAAGTCTCAAGATTCTTTCCACGGTATCGTAAAATGGCTCAGAACAAGCAAGCGTCCACTGGTGGGAGGCTCGCTGCTCAGCCAGATCTGTCTAGAGATGTGCTGCACAGACATCACAGAACAGGACTGGAAGACAGCCAACAGCAGCAACGTCTCGAGACCTGACACCTCAACACCCACACTTTTACCTCAAGCCTGTGCAGACAGTATTTAGTATTAGCTAAACATTGACCATTTAGTTACGCCTATATCTAAAGAGGTTGGGGGTCTAAGCTTTTAAGGCGTCTCTACACTAGACTTGGATCAGGGAATTCAATTAGTGGGTTTAACCATTAGCCCAATGCAAACAGACACGGTGTGAAACCATGTGGTGAACGCACACTGCAAAACGAGTTACGGTGGTCCGTGAAAACAACTCATGCGTGTTAGGAGCTGTCAACAAGTCCTTCATCATCTACTATGAAGATCAACAGTCTAAAATAACGGTGGTCTGTGAACGACAGGATGGTGCACACAAAAAGACAAAAAGCAGGCAGGGAACGATGAATACACACTGCACACCAACCTGCCCTACCCATTTCCTCTTGGGTACATCCCAGCATGGCCTCTGAGGGCAGAATGGATAGAAATAATGTGGAAAGGCTGATTATACTGAAGCCGGCACGTCTACTGTGGTGAAGCTGCAAAATTTAAATGAAGCAACGGGAAAAGTAGCTTTGATTGGGCCATTACCTCGCTTCCTCTTGCGCAGGTCTCTCATGGCTGCACGGATCAGCTTCCTCTCCTCAAAGTCTTTAGACTCATCAAGCTACAGAAGAAATAAAAAAAAAGCCCAACAGAACCAATGAGAGGCATGAGTCTGGCTCTGGCATGGCTCATTTGATTACCATAACACTGTGCGTAAACACTTCCCCGGCACAGCTGGCAGGATTTACCGCGTTAATACACAGTCTTTCTGCGATGCTGAAGCCGCTGCATTCATCACAAAGTGGCGCTTCTAGATCTAAATCATCCACAATTATATCTTGGGTGTGAAGTACCATTTTGTCAAGGAGCTCTTCATCTTCAATGGCCGCGAGCTGCTCAGCGGTGAGTGTTCCGGGGCGCTCGTCGGGTTTGGTCTGAGTGCTGGAGCCGTTGTGAATGACTGGGACTTGACAGGGCGCCGGTACAGGCCCGGCTGAAACGACTGGCTCCGAGGCCGTTACGGGCTCCGTCTCCATCTGCACGGGCACACACACACAACATAAGCAAAGGCGTCCAGACATAATAAACGGCTTTTAAGCTGTTGTATCGTTTCTAATCTTAAAAAGAAAATTGATTTGTGTAGTGACAACTGTAACTGTAAAAACAAGGAGTCTGCTGACATTGAAGACATTAAGGAGCACGAGATCATTTTGGTCAAACACACTGCAGCCATAATAGGTCTGAGTGCGTGCGGCCGACTCAAGCTCACATTTCTCCCTCCCTCTAATTATCTGTTTTTGTACCAAGGCCTCCCCCTCACCACATATCATCACTTCTTCCATCCCCTCCACCTTAAATCCAGGCCTGAGACACTGACAGCAAGCAGCATGGGAGAGCGAGCGCCTGCCAAGCTAGTGCGCACTTAGCTGATGGGGTGAGCTGACACGTGGAGTGTCCAAATGACACGGCGCTGCTGTGAACCGAAGCTGTGACAACCGTGGGACGCCACTACCGGCCATAAACCGGGGACAAACCATTAGTACAGTAGAAGACCAGAGGAAGAGCACCGTGAAAGCAAACATGACATTATGGATCGTAAATGTGGATTGTGACCAGGTTGTCCTGAGTGACCATAAATCCTACACCTCTTAAAATTTCATAAAAGGCTAAAGACCGGTGGGAGACTATAGCGTCTCACTGCGGCCTCAAACTTGTTTTTCTAGTCTAAATCCAGGTCCATATATAGCTCAGACAGCTGGCAGCGTCCCTTTCCACCTTCCCCTCTGCAGATTCAAGCCCAGTGTGTGCGTGTGTGTGTGTGTGTGTGTGTGTGTGTGTGAGATGGCGGGTGGGCCCTGTTACGACCTTCTGGGACACAGAGTTCTGACCCGTGGGACTTATTGGACTGAGAAGAGCTCAACCAACGAGGAATGTTCTACAAAGCAACGCAACCAAACAAGGGCCTGAGTTGAGTCGTGAGAGAGTGGAGGTGTGTGGTGTGAGCAGGTCCCACGTTTCGCTGTGGTTTTTAGTGTACGAGTCACTCAGGTATCACAAACGCTCCGTTTGTTTAGGTTTTCCTCGAATGGCTCAAAGCCTAGAGGAGAAACCTCGTATTTTGGACGAGCGGATCATGTCAGAGAGTTCCTGGTTGTCACCGAGGCAAGTGATGGGCAGATCCACCTGTCTCAGAAATACCAGCTGTTGTCCATTAAATTACTGATAATGCCACTAATACTGGTCACACAGGCACACACTGTTTGTTACAGCATTTCCAAAGTACATGGACAAATGAGCCTGGTGATAAGAGCCAAACCAAGTCCTGTCAGTCACGAAGCTGTGCAGCAGTCACTGCAAAAGGTATAAATGCATCAATATAAAGCCAGACAACTACAAAGGTTTACAAAGGGTCTACAGCTGAAGGTGACATTGGGTGACATCCAAAGTGTAAACACTTAATCTGAACTACATGGTCATAATCAGCTATTTACTGACAGCTGTACCTCTTTGGTGCCAGACATGTCTGCCATCAGAGAAGGAGCAGAAAGGGAGCGACGGGTCGCAAATGCAGGCGGATGAGGCACAGCTGAAGGCTCTAAAGTCTGAGGTGTGCTTGTACCAGCAGGAACAGAGTTTAGAGGGAAGCAATTGGTTTCCTGGAGCATGTCTGTTTCAGCTGGAGGGTCCTGAGACAAACCTGAGGGGGAGTCTGGGTTTTTAGAGGCTGAGGCAGAGTCCTGTTTGATTGGTGCCGTGTCCCGAGGTGTGCCGGCTGGTGAAACTTTGGATAATGATGATGGAGAATCACCACATGGCGTTTTGTCTTCATGGGGAAAAGCCAAGGCGTGTGGGACGGGATCAGGCAGCCCCATCGCCTGACAGAGGGTCTCTACCTGCCCCACCAGTCCTTCTAGCTGGACCCTCAGCCTCGTGCTTTCCTCTTGCAGCCTGACCAGGGCCTCCGCCAGAGGAGCCACCTGGGTCGCGGCTTCTTTCAGACGGGCGTCCACGCGCTTCCCAAAAGCCTGCAGCTCTCCGTGGACCTCCCCCACGGCACATCGCAACGTCACTTCAAGTTCCCTCTTGCAAAACTCCTCTTCTTCGGCGTCCGAGTCCTCTACAGCGAGCAGGTCCCCGATCACCCCGTCCAGGCCAGGTTCGGCACAAGCGGTGTGCAGGCTGCCCAACGCCTCTGGAGCATCGGAGGCTGGAAAGAAGTCCAGGTTCACTCCTGGCATTCCTCAAGATTCTGTTAGTTTAGAGATATTTGAGTGCTCCAAAAAACCTTGGCTACAGTATAAAAGCGAAGGATTAAGCTCTTTAAAAAGGTCTTTGCCTCAGTTGTGATGGTAGAAAGTGTTCCGTCAGTCAGACACTTTCCAAAACAATGCGCTTTCTTTATACCCCCAGCAAAGCTGACAAAACACTGTCAGCCAATGAGCAAGTAAGGAATCTCGTTTCCCAGGCAGCATGAAACCCACCCCCTTATTTCCAGGTGCTGTGGTGCTTTATCTTCTGCCCCAGCATTCTGTCCTTGGGCACCAGTGGAGGGGGAGTGGAAGCGAGAAACAATTTTGACCCCTCCCTCATTTGACTTCTTTTATTTAGATCCCTGCCCTTCACACCTCGATAGGCAGGCACCAAGGTTTCAGGCGAGGCTCTAGCTCTGAGCTGAAGCTGTTACACATTAGCATTTGTTCCTCGTAAAATTAACAAAATGCAACTGAGCCCTGAACTGATCTAAACGGGTCACAGTCAAGCGCAGCTCAGTCCATGGAGGACAAAGTGTTTAGGGCTATGACATGGTGCACTGCTTGTGTTGTGGGGGTGAGTGAGGCTCCACCACTCCACAGCTTTAGCCATGGATTTTGTGGAGGACAACCCTTCAAATTAACATACTGTATTGATTTACCCACACATGAATACGCCAACATAACAATGACACTGTAACTGGACTCTCTTTTCAGGTTCTAGGAAGAATCTGGCCTTGAGGCAAAGTGGAGCGAAAAAATCCCTTAAGTTGCAAAGTGGGTCAAAACCCAACAAGGACAAGACTCCAGTCTTCTACGCATCAAAGCACTAAGCTCTTTAGCTTTTAGTAAAGTGAAGCTATGTATGAATAGAAGAATAAAACAATAACAATACCTAGACTAGTACTAATAGTCCAGTAAATAAGCAAACAATACCTGTACATGCATAAAAATCTGGGGTAACAATCTATCAGTCTGTGTGACAGTCACTGATTTGGTCCTGTGTGCCCATGTGCAGTGACATTTTCCCAGCGTGGGGATAATCTCTACAACTACACACTGTCCTGTCGTCACCCTGGTCACAAAGCGCAGCCATTATTTATATTTGTGTTGAAGCCTGAACACAGCTCCACACAATGACAGCTAAGATGAGCAGGAGCAGCTGTGAGCGCTTCACCGTCACTGAGCTGGTCTCACCTGTGTGGAGCTGAAAACCTTGCCTTTAACTTCATCCTACTCACATTTGTTTTTATTTTGGGGTTGTTTATGCGGCCTATAACTTTTGTCTCGTAAACCCTTATAATTTACAGTGTATAGACAATCCACTGGAAGAAGCGATGCTATCAACATCAGGATGTTTAATTGGAATTTTGAAAAAAAAATGCAGCTCAAAAAAAAAAAAAAGGAGAAGGAAGCTGGACCACCCAAACAGATCAGAGGCTCAGACAGGAACCAATGTGGTCAATTAACAACCTTCAGTAACGCTGAAGAGGAGAACATGTTTATCGCACAGATTCAGCTACAATGAAGATCGGTTTACTGTGAACGGAGCTGCCTCCACAAGCGTTTAAACTTCACTTTAAACCTTTAAAACTTTAAACCTCACTCAGACTGGCAGCACGGTAAAACATCAGCAAGTCCTACACAAGCAGATGAAGCAGGTGAGTCTGAGTAATGACGCCAGCCTCATCATCAACAGCTATGAGACCTAGAAGTGAGTTAGGGAGACAGTAACGATAGCGCTCGTCCATATACAGGAAAGGGGGAGTGGCGGCTGCAAATGCAAGCCCCTGCAGCTTTGCAGCGGCTCCCCTGCCCTAATTAACCAGCTCCCTGATCCCATCACCAGATTAGGACTGTGCTCAACACAGGAGGTGGAATACACAGCCACCGAAAAGTAAACAGGATACCACTTCTCCCTTCCTCACCCTGTCCATTCACCAGGACACTTCCTTTCATGGAGGAGCGCGGCTCTTATGGAGCGAGTTGGGACTTCACCTCCACCTTCCCACGCAGTCCAGCATGGGATGAGGTATCAGGGAAGGGTTTTAATGAGCTGGACAGTGACAGGCAGCTGTTCTTTGGGAAATATTTTTCAGATAAGTCTCTGTGGGCATGGCTTGCTGTGAGGAAACAAGGAATGCCCGGGGAATCTCCCTCCCTCTGCTTTTTCCCCTACACATACCCTACAAGGACAGATGTGACTGGCCATCCACCCTGTGTTTGATAAACACCACTCTTCCCTCCTTTCCCTCCATTTCTCACACTCTGTTTCTCTTTCACTATCCCAGCCTGTTCGCGTTCAGGCCTTTACAGGTCACTGCTGTGACAGGAACGCAGCAAAAGCACCAGCATATTTGAAACATTTGGTAAAATATGATGCCTTTTTTAATTAATATTCTCATATAGCTCCGTACCTTGATGGAAGATGCAGAAGACAAGCTGGATGAGGAGACCTTGAACGGTGTTGCTCTTAGGCCAAGGGTCAACTCTGAAACGCACAGAAAAAAAGTTGTGTGATTATCAACAGCAAAACACAAAAAAATGACATACACAAAAATGCAGACACAACTTAGTGCATGTTTTTTCTGCTTGTAGAAGCCTTTAGTGGGTTACATAAGCTGTTATAGGGTCATAAACAACAAGGAGTCATCTCTAATGAGGTACAAGTTAGAAAATGTGGATGACGACACCTTCAACACTAACCGCTTGTGTCATTTGCCTCAAAGAGGACACGCATGCTCTTCCTGTATCTACACATGCATATGAGCTATATCATAAAATGCAGGACTGATGCACACCAGCTCAGTGCCGTAAACCTTTAACAGTCTTAGCTCATGCTTTTGAAAGAAACTGGAGACCCAATCGCAGCCTGTGCTCCATCGGTGGAAGACAGGCAGGTTCCCAAAAAAGGAGCCCAAAAGCATGAAAGTAAAATGAGCTGAACAAAAACTTTGTGGCCCGAATAAAGGAGCCCGGTGGGGCTGCCAGAACGTGTCTGGGGGGTTGTGAGCTACATGTAAGGAGGATGTGGTCACACAGGTCTTAAATAAACTGTTTGGGTTGGAGGCCCTGGTTGCTGGGAAAAGCTGACACTGGACACATGCGAACAGCGGCTTCTGAAATGGATGTTTTAGTTTCATACAATTAATGAATCACCACTGATACATTCTCTTTTACGACGCATCCAAGTATCACCTCAGAGGAACAAAATGTTTCTGGAGACTCTCCAACATTTACTAAACAGCTACGGTTAATTGACAAGGTTTTCATCCGCAGCACAGTGATAAATTCTTTCTTGTATTATCCATTACGACAACGGTAAGATCTGTTTTACGTCTTCTGTGTCATCGTCACTATCATCCTTTTCTCTTTCTGCTCTTGATTTACATATAAAGATATGAGCTCATTGTTTGGAGTAAATCTATTTATTTCATTGTTTTGTCTAAACTACAGGTGTGTGCAAAGTCACAACCAATTAGATTAAACAGAGCAGCAAAGCTCTCACGCTGCGTTCAGAATGTAGACGCCAGGCGAACTGAACTCTGAAGTGAATTTTAGAAACCTGAGAGCACACTCAAAAGAAATGAAACAAGCGCTTGTTCGCATCACACAAAACAATCTACTTTGTGGGTTAACCAGCTTATTTAGTTACACTGTCATACTGTGACCACATAACTGTTCAGTCTGGCTGAGGCAGATAGACACTGTTCCTTTTGTCCCACTATACTGTTCTATACAAACTCTTGGCTGCTCCCCCTCCACTCTGCATCAACAGGCCGCTCTGTGACAAATACCCAGCAGTACACAAACCTTCCTGTTTTACATTCTAGCCCCACTCATTCATATGCTTTGGCCTCACAAAAACCCTTGTTAACATCCCACTTAGGACCAATTCCTTGGCGCCGGCCGCTTCCCACAGCGACTGTGAATGCGTGATGATCCAAGGGATATTAGTAGGAAAGGAAAAATGACACTTATAGGCCTTTAAAACCTGCAGGCTGCAGGTTGTCCCACGGAACCAGCTCCATAAAAAGCCTAAAAAAAGAAACTTTTAACTTGAGTGCTTTCTGTTGCTGTAATGTTGATGCACCTACCTGCCCTCTGCCCCAGAGCATTGGTGGTGATGCGTGGGGTAATGGTTGTGATGGGGACAATGTTACCCCTCGGGGAGGATGTAGAGGAGGTGGTGCTGCGCCCATCCTTGATCTCAATTGTAAGGAAAGTCTTCATGTCCAAATCTGCCTCTCCCTGGGTGACCTGCTCTCCAGCTGTTCTCCCTGGGGTCCTTTCTTCCTTTGAGCTACTAGAGGCGTGCACATCTTTTTCAGCTGGATGTCTCGTCCCACCCATGGTGTTCTGCAATTGGCTAGCTGACAGCAGAGGTTTGCTGGCCCCACCCCTTGGCTGGGGTGTGGCCTGGCTCTGGGATGCAGCAGAGGTGTTCGATGCGGCGTCTGCGCATGGCCTTGCTGGCCTGTCTCCAGATGTGCTGCCAGGGGATGCTGCAGTGTGCGTAAACAGCTCGGCGGCTCTGGAGAGATTTGCGCGGCTGCCGTTGCTGGAGCTTGACCCGTTCTTCAGAGGAACCTTCTTCAGCGCGGGAGCACTCGAGCTCTGGCTGGGCTCGGCGAACTTGCGCATGCGATCGCGTACAGAGTTGGAGCGGTTGAACTGCTCCAGTGTAACATCTTTCTTCTCAGGTGCTGTAGAAACCAAAAGAAAAAGTAGTACAATCAATCAGACTTAAAAGAACATGGATCCTTTTCCTACCGAGGCTGAATTTAGCACACTCACATGCTTCATCTCCTCCTCCACCTAAAATCCCTCCACAAATCCCATTCCTCTTTGCCTCCTCTCTCTAGCTTTTGTCCCAGCCTGTTTATTTTGCTTGACTTAACATCTCTTCTTTCACAGCTTTTCAGCTCCTTTTTTTAAGTTTCTGAGACATGTTTCTTCCACTAATGGATATTTTTGTCTGAGCTCTAATGCCGCTACAAAGGCCATGATTTCACACAAACCCTTTAAATGGACAAAATGGGTTTTTAAAAAGGAGAAGACATTCACTTAAGTCATGTTTAAAGGAAAAACAGGCTGGAAATTCAAGATTATATTACAGTTGTAAAAAGCAGGTAGAAGTTCTGGTAGAAAGATGGCTCGCTCCTGAGCCCACATACCACTTTCATTGTAGAACTAAAATAGATACACTTACCAGAATCCTTAGCTTTGCCGTGATTGAGGGGAAGACTGCTGTTAACTGTTACCTAAAAAGAGAAAAACACAAGTAACATGACAGAACAATCAGTGGAGGAAGTAGGAGAGATCAGGGATAAACACAAATGTTTAACTAAGCAGCAAAGCACATTCATAAGGGAATGTCCATGGACGACTGTGGCGACAACTACACACAAACACAGACCTAAATAGTCCTAAATAGAGAAACAATGGGTGGTGTTTTCATTATGCAACAGTTGTGTTTGGGGTGAAGCAGTGGACCTCTTTTCTGTTTTTGGCCATGGAGTGCGTGATGGGCCCCAGAGTGTATACACGACTCTCAGGAGACCGAGCATCAGCGTCGATTGTAGAGAACAATGAGTGAAGTCCAGGGCCAGCCTTGGGTAAACACATTTAGAAAAGTGACACAATAAAGGGACTTGAGTGACGAACATTGAAGCTCAGAGGCTCATAGTGAGCGAGCGAGTGAGCATGTGCAGCACTGCAGGCTGCTGAGGGCAGGTGAGGCTCAGACACTGTTGACTTGTAGCAGACACATTCAGGTACGCAGTTCTTTGTGTAACCAAGTAACAAAGGTATACAACTCCTAACATGAGCTCAGCTTGTTGTGCTTAAGGATGCCTCGGGTGTCACTGGTGTCATGCACAATGAAAGGGAATGAGCAGAACGCTTGGACTGCTGGCACTCAGCACAGTGGCCGTGTAGCTCAGCAGCACCCTCTAGTGGTGATCCCACTACGGGCGTATGGCGACAAGCAGCAGTGGCTGAAGCTAAAAAACACAGTATAACATTGACAAAGTGGGAAGATGTAACATTTCAAGATAAGCCTCCATCCGTCACCTTTTAATGTTGTAAATGATCAGCTGATCAGCTTTTTAGCCTGATTCGGTCAAGCAACTTTAACTTGCCGGATGATGTGACTTTGCATGTTTGCATGACAAATAAGAAAGAAAATTTAGCAGAAAAACCTACTGTAATTTGGTTGTTGTGAAGTGTGTGTAGGGTGCTGTTAGATATGGTGAGTCACAGTCCACTGAACTGAAACAACAAACGTGTATTATACCTTTTTCTGCAGATCAATCTGTCCCCTGGCTGTGCCGTTCAGGAGGCCGTCTGTGGGATCACTCCGTGATAAAACCGCTCCATCAGGGCGGTCCTGGTCTTTGAAGCAGCCATGGCTGTTCTGAGCCAGGTGGCTGACTGGACCTTGACTTCTGCTCTCGGTTTCTGAATCTGTGCTGCAAGTTGAGCCACTGGTCGCGACCTCCACCTCCTCCACTGGACCCCTCTCTTCAGAGGAGATACTGGCAGAAGTCCCTGAGTCAGTCCGTTTCCTTGTCAAGAGACTGGTGCTGTCTGAAGCCCCAGAGCCCAAACGTGGCCTGACATCAGAGTTGGAGACATCTGAGCCCAATCTCTGTCTGACATTGGACTGGGAGTTGAGGCTTCTCTCTGATGCCCCGGAGTCCAGCCGACCACAGAGGGAAGGACTCTGGCTTCTGTCGGAAGCTCCAGAGTCAAGACGGACTCTGTAAGCGGAGCCCAGACTCTTCTCTGAGCCCCCAGAATCCAGATTGGACCTGGAAAACACCGAGGTCACACTGCGGTCTGAGGCTGAGGAGTCTGACCTTTGACGGTGGGACAGGACCAGATCAGGCTCCGTCACACCAGGTTCTCGCTGAGGCTGGATCAGCGGAGGTCCAGAGTCATCACCCTTCACCAGGGGATCGAGAACCAACACCATGCCTGAGCTGGAGCCTGCAAAAACACACAGATCAAATTAGATGAGCAACAAATGGCTTTTCTGTACCTCTGTGACTGAGTCTTATGTTACTTTTATTCCTCTTCTCAGTGTGAGGAGGAAAGAAAGCAGAAGGTGGTGAACACAGAGACGGAAATGATGGAAATGAAATACTTCCTTGGCACAGAGGCCCCATAAGAGGCCGAGCTAAAACATATCCCTTCTGAGATCACAGGAAAGACACGTAGAGACATTAGGGGATGTAGGCATTTCCTTCAGACTGGCCTGAGATTTGTGAGAGTGTTATGGTGAAAGCGTGTAAAGATCGAGGAGGGGTCCTGAGGAGAGAACAGGATTGTGTGTCCCAGGCATAGGTGGTGAGCAAGTAAAAGTAGTGGGGGTGAAACAGAGCCTAGCACCAGTACTTCCCCTGCCGTCTTCCCAAGCGCCTTCACTACTCAGGAAACCACACTTCAAACAGCAAAGCGGTGCCACATCCTCCCCCAGAGATGGTCTTTCCCTCCAACACCCTGTGAAGCTTTTTTTGACTGTATAAAAAGCAGGCTGTGCATGTAACACGGATAATGACAGCAGAGAAAAATGAAAGTCTATTCCATTCCCACATCCCGCGTACGCACCAAAACATGCAAACACTTCTGCATGACCAGTGTTTGAACCAACTCTGCAACCAAATGGAGTGCACCACCTACGCACGCCTGTCATTTACAAACCAAATCAAAGGCGGACTCCAGCCTGACCGGCAGCCGCAGCCAGCTTCTGCTGGTTTTAACTGGCCGGGGTGAAGGGTGGACATCACAGCTTATTGCTGATTATACAGACCATACAATTATGTAGACAGTGGGAGGACAAAACGTGACCGTGACACATTTGAGACTTAATTAATGGCTGCGATTCTCACATGTGACAGAATGAATGAATGAATGAATGAATGAATGAATGAATGAATGAATGAATGAATGAATGAATGAATGAATGAGCAGACAGGGATGTCTCCGTCTAATGATGAGGTCAAATTCAACTCTGTGACTGGTCACGTGAAACTCAAGTGTTGGACAAAGCAGGCCGTACCTTTTTCTGAGCTTTTACTACCATTGTCTAGTGCTTTCTGGGAAAATCCCCACTGCTGCATAATGAGAGGCTTCAAAATAGCCCCAAACGCTGGGCCAGGCTCTATATAGAGCAGAAACAAAAGCAAACAGAGTTTTTGTGCTTCTTTTTCGATGGAAGCCAGGACCTGCTAAAACTGGTTTCTGCACAAAATCTCTTTACTCGATAACATTTCCTCAGCTTAGTTGGTTTCTGTGAAGCTATAATTTTGACAGGAATATACAGTAAGAGAACAACGTATCCTCTGGGTACCCAGAATGAGTGTAGGAACTCTGCAGCCAGTCCACGAGCAATAAGAAGAGAGGCATCAGGCAACAGTGCACCTGACGATGTCCAGTGAGGGCTGCAGTGTTTGCACTGGGACTGAGCGAGGTTCTGGTGGGCAGGTGGGCAGCAGACTTTTATAACTAGTATTATTATCCAACCAGAGCAAGTTTCTCCTCGGAGAACCTGAGGAGCAGCACATTCCACGTAGCAAACGTTTCATTTCCTAAATCACAGCCTTAGCAGTCGCAGTTTGAACCAGAACAGGGTCCAGCTGGACACATGGTCGCTGGAGGGGAGGTATTTACAGTAAATAGAAGTTTTTTTTAGTGCTTGAGGCAGAGGTATGCGTTTGTGCTGTGTCTATAGACCAAACAGAACCGGCCGATGATCGGCCACGTTAATCTTGTGCCACTTTCACTCTGCAGAGAGGCTGGAACCTTGAGCCCACCCTGGTGGCGCTGTCCCACTTCAACCACAAATGTCTTGTTTCTTTGTCGAGTCCATTTTAAGCCGCACCTTCCTCCTTGTTTCCTTTTCTATGGTGGTCCTTCTTTCCACCAGTTAAAATTATAACGTGCAGCTAAATCAGGAAGAATGTCAAGCTTTGGCGGCTCAGTATATTTTGAGCCTTCTTGTTCTGGTATCAGCTTTTTTTTAGCTGAGGTGTGGCTGTTCTTACCATAACCCCAGATCTACAAGAAGGACACTGGGAGCCAAGTCCATGACAGCCCAGGCCACACAGATTGACATTATTATGGCCGTCAGACCGAGTTCAGGTCAGACAGGCCTCAGGCTATACAAAATAACAAAAAACACTTTCATCTTTCGCCAAGCACAATCAGAAGTACATTTGCTGTGTGTGTTTAGAGGGGACTTTCCAATTACTACTTTGCCTGCGATGATTAAAATGGGAGAAACCATGAGCTGGGCTGCAACCATTTTTATGGTCGATCAACAATGTGCTATAGTGGCTGCAGAAGCGAGCCTGCAAAGTTTCAACACTCAGGTGAACGGAGCATATTCATTCCTTCTTAAAGGCTTGCATTCATTCCAATGTATTAATGGCTGGGCTAACAGTGTGGATAGTGAAACTACTTCACACCTAAAAAGGTCAAAGACATTAAGCTTCTAGCTGTGAGTGACTCTAAACAGTTAATAAGTTCAGATGAAGGAGTTTAGAGAGCCTGAACTAATATGACCTTCTGACCAGCACCTTGGGAGAATGGCTCCTTTGGCTGACTGTTTTACCAGGCGGTGGACAGGAAATTTAATCAGACTGTATGCAGCCACACACACAACAGAGGTGCTCAGTGCTGGCTACCAGTTTTAAGTTACAACTCCAATTTAACCTTTAAGCTGATGTTTAAAGTACATACAGTGGCTTGTATTTCAACAAACCCTCAGGACTGGCATGAGCAAACATGATCTACATGCAAATGTGAGGGCGATAACGTGTCCTGCAGACGACACGGTCTCCAGGCCGACGACCCAAGAACCAGCAGCACCCCCACTGTGAAGAGCAGTCCCAGCCCCCCAGTCAACCAGAGATTCTCACCAATTCTCCTCAGGTCTCTGCTTTGTTGTGTCTGCTGGCCGCGTAACTCCCGGATCTGAGATCGGACGTGTTCTCGCTCACCGTGACTCTCCTGCTCTGGCTCCTGTGTAAGAGAAGGGACATGCTTAGTTCACTTCAATACAGTTTTGTTTCCTTTCATTTCTCACACCAACATGTCCTGTGCCGTTTCCTACAGCAGGCGGCCACTGCACAACTGTCAACCTCCTCTGATCATAACCACAGACTGAAAGTCTGCTCTGTGTTCATGAGTTTGAGGTCAGTCGATGATCACGACAGTTTTTTGTTGGAGGTTGAGGTCAAATACTCCAACTATGATGAAAAACATGCTGGGCCAGCTGGAAAAGTAAAGATCTGTTTTTTATTATGTATCTCAGAGACAGACAGGCAGAGATAGAGGCACAGATCAGTGCGTTACATCTACAGCCTGACAGTGTGGTACTAGCATTTCAGGTTCACCTGCCATCTCGCCGTGCATCTTTTCTGCAAAACTCCTGCCCCGTCTTGCAACGGCAGAGTAAAGACGCACCAGGGGAGACACAAGTGTTCTGCAGATGGAGAGGAAACTGAAACTGAGGGGAGGAGGATGGAGGGAAAGAAGGATACGCCGGCACTACTGTTGGGCCTCTGGTGCCTGACCTTGAGCCCTACCACAGGAGAATCAGCTGCGTAAATAAGACTCCTTCAAGCATGTGTGCACACTTGTTACATCACTCCCCCACATGTTGCAAAGCCACAACTTCTCTATTAAAGGGCAAAAAGCCGCGTGGGGCTCTGGGTTGTATGCGTTGTTCTGTAACTTTATCACAGCACATAATCTCCTTCAGTTCTTTAAAAAGAGGCATTCGGGTGAAGAACTTTCCAACAAGGGTTTTAGGGGTAAAAAAAGATGAAAAACATGACCTTAGATAGAGAAAATAAAATCTGCAGGACAAACTTACAAACCACAATTACGTCAAAGTGCTTTTGAAATGTTTAGCTTTGTAAATGAGTCGTTAAAGACTGATAAGAACTCAAACAATGCACTGGAAAAACTCAAAAGATAGAATGCACAACGATGCAATAATGTGAGGTCACAAACAAAGGTCTCACTCTCCTTTAGCAGGGAGTCACTCAAAGAGTCACGGGAGGTAATTGTGTTTGGGCCATAAACACAATTAGAGTGTTTCCTCAGCCACCCCTCCGCTCGCTCTCGTGCTTCTAACAGGTCTCAGACAGACAGCCGTCATTTCACAGCTCCCACTCAACCGCAGGCAACATATTTCTCACAGACAGTGAGGCAGAGGGGAAAAAGGGGAAGATAAAGTGGAGCAGGAGATGCAGAGTGGAGCACGGGAACCACAGCCAGTCACCGTGCTGTCATTAGTGGCTTCTTTCTGGCCCTGGGAGTCAGGACCTGACAGAGTGGAACCAACACTGACACCGTCCCACTCCAGCGCACACACAAACCACGCACCCATTTGGCCTCTGGAGTTTGTTTATGTCCCACTACAATTGCAAAATCCCAAACTCGTCAACACAATAACAACTGTCCTCTCTCGTGACCACAGCAAGGCGTGGGCCTTATCCACCGAACCCTCGAAAAACACACACACACGCACACACACAGGCAGGGCCAAACCAGTGCTGGGACACACACCTTACCAACCAGTTCAGACAGCTGAAATTAACTGGGTTATTATGCTCCAGTTTTCCATGAACGTTAAATCCATCACTACTCTGGTGAGGTCACACCATTCGAGGGTCCTCCATGCCTCCACGTGGAAGCGAGGAGAAGGAACCTGGCGGCTCATTTTCCATTACTCTGGCCCAAGGAACCACAGACTTGGCTTATCTCCAGTGACTGAAATACAGTAGCTGGAATGAAGTAACACACACACACACACACACACACACACACACACACACACACACACACACACACACACACACACACACACACACACACACACACACACACACACACACACACACACACACACACACACACACACACACACACACACACACACACACGTTTCAAAACGGGCTAACGGTGCCCTTTCCTTCATCACACTTTTACCAGTCGTCTCCACAGTCTCACCAATGCTGTGAATGGTCTGGGTATTGGACAGTGACACTCAGGTCTCTTATTGAAACATGTTTATGATGAGATCAGAGAACAAACAAAACGCTGTCTGGAGCTGCATTATCCACCCGCCCACAGCCTCCTGCAGCTCTCCCAACACACCTTCAGCCTCACAGTCAGGGTCACATCACTCAACACATTTGAATGTGTAAAACATACTTTTAAACATGTGTAAACATGCAGGATATATTCTTTCATTGGATCCTGAACCCAGTAACTAAGTTCAAGTTCACACTTCATCAACAGATCATCTGCAACCTAAGATTTAGCGCTGTCTGCTGAAATGAACGGACAATGAAGTAGGTCAGCAATAAACCATTATGTACAGTACACAAACCTGAAAGGTAAACGGAGATGCAGTCAAGTCCCATTCTTCAATCAAACTCAATCAAGCACAGTCAAAATATATTTTTAAAAAAAGATGAAGGTAGTCAGAAAAGAGCGTTAGGTCTGTGACACACGACAGCAGGAAAATTAGAGTGACATTTACCTTCTCCTCTCAGGACTGCCTGCCTTTCCCCTCCTCCTTCCTCTCTCACTCCCTCTCTCCCTCTCTCTCTCTCTCAGCAGTAACCCTACAGGAGTCAGGACGTCCGCTATCCTGCCGCTGTACTCCCTCACCACATCACACACGCGCATGCACACACACACACACACACACGCACACACACACACACACGCGCACACACACACACACGCGCACACACACACACACGCGCACACACACACACACGCGCACACACACACACACCACACACCACACACACCACACACAACACACACCACACACCACACACACACACACACACACACACACACACACACACACACACACACACACACACACACACACACACACACACACGTTTCAAAACGGGCTAACGGTGCCCTTTCCTTCATCACACTTTTACCAGTCGTCTCCACAGTCTCACCAATGCTGTGAATGGTCTGGGTATTGGACAGTGACACTCAGGTCTCTTATTGAAACATGTTTATGATGAGATCAGAGAACAAACAAAACGCTGTCTGGAGCTGCATTATCCACCCGCCCACAGCCTCCTGCAGCTCTCCCAACACACCTTCAGCCTCACAGTCAGGGTCACATCACTCAACACATTTGAATGTGTAAAACATACTTTTAAACATGTGTAAACATGCAGGATATATTCTTTCATTGGATCCTGAACCCAGTAACTAAGTTCAAGTTCACACTTCATCAACAGATCATCTGCAACCTAAGATTTAGCGCTGTCTGCTGAAATGAACGGACAATGAAGTAGGTCAGCAATAAACCATTATGTACAGTACACAAACCTGAAAGGTAAACGGAGATGCAGTCAAGTCCCATTCTTCAATCAAACTCAATCAAGCACAGTCAAAATATATTTTTAAAAAAAGATGAAGGTAGTCAGAAAAGAGCGTTAGGTCTGTGACACACGACAGCAGGAAAATTAGAGTGACATTTACCTTCTCCTCTCAGGACTGCCTGCCTTTCCCCTCCTCCTTCCTCTCTCACTCCCTCTCTCCCTCTCTCTCTCTCTCAGCAGTAACCCTACAGGAGTCAGGACGTCCGCTATCCTGCCGCTGTACTCCCTCACCACATCACACACGCGCATGCACACACACACACACACACACGCACACACACACACACGCGCACACACACACACACACACACACACACACACACACACACACACACACACACACACACACACACACACACACCACACACACCACACACACACACACACACACACACACACACACACACACACACACACACACACACACACACACACACACACACACACCACACCCTTGACTTCCCCTCTGTCTCCACAGGGATCTGACCCCCACCACAGACTCTACCACTCACTCCTTGCAGGTTAAAGGCTTGCCTGGTTGACACATTAACTTCTGACACACTGCCTTTCCTTTGACCTTTTATTTTCTTGATATATTTTGATATAACAACATTACTAATACTCAAGACTTCTATTTCTCATTTTGCAGGAAAGTTTCTTTCAAATGAGCAGCAGGAAGCCTTGACTGCGTCTCAGCTAACTCTGCATGTCGGCCACACCCACTAAAAACAGCCATTTACTTCTAATGAGTGTCCGTTGGACTCTGGTGACAATTACAGATAAAAGGCTGAATCAAACCACGGTTAAACTTGTATACACTTTATATTTGCCTATGTGAGATTACCCTGATCTATCTGTGTACTGCAGCAGCGTACACGTTTTGGATGGTGTGTGTGTGTGTGTGTGTGTGTGTGTGTGTGTGTGTGTGTGTGTGTGTGTGTGTGTGTGTGTGTGTGTGTGTGTGTGTGTGTATCTGGCTGTTGTGGAGGTCTATCTTGGACTTCCATCTGCCACGGGACAATTGCATGCAGCTCAAAGAGATCCGCTGCTGTGATGTGTGTGGAAGAAGCCCTGCTGCTGCTGGCTGATGTTGTTTTTGGCCGTGTCCCCATTCCAGCACAGACTAAACTGCTGAGGCACAGCTGGCGGACTGCCTGTCCGCCGGTCCCGCTCCCCACCTCCTCGCCATCTAGGCTTCCATCCCCCCACCCTCATCCTTCGCACCACCTGTGGATTACGCATCCACCCTCATACAATTCAGCCAACTACAGGAAGTGACATAGAAGGACGCCAACATGCAGTCATCACTTCCTATCTGTGGAGAATACACACATTCATCTACAAAGAACGTAGGCATGAACAGCAAAGGGTGCAGTGAACAATGACACCAGTACTAAAAGCTTTTCATTATTAACCCCTTTATTTTACTTGTGTTGGGAAATTGCATTTGCAATTGCATTGCAAATGCATTTTCCTCCATTGACATTGAAAATACTGTTCATTTCCATTCGTTTTTCACCCACACAAATCATAGCCACTGGAAATGGGGCATTCATTAAAAAAATAAAAGCATTCATCCTCAACCACAGCTGATAATATCTGCTCCTTTTTTAAAGTACCATATAATTTAATCTGTTACACTGACAGATATACTGTGAGAACACAAATCGTTATCTTCCACTAGAGGGCCGGACATCTGAGACGAGAGAGAGAGAAGGCTGAGGTCTGAAGTTTTATAGAGAGGAGCGATTTGGAAAGAGAAACTCAGGCTCACTGTACGTTTTCTCTTTATCCTGGCGCTGCACCAAAGCTGAAGAAGGGTGTGAAATGTGCATTCCTTCAGTGGCTGCCGAGGCATGCGGCTTGTGTGTCCGTGGTGTAGCCACGTTCACGGCAGTGTGTGACTCAGATCACAATGCTTTTTGTTGTTGTTGTTCGCTGCATTCTTCATGGTGGCAGCACAGAAACCTCAGCGGTCAGCGCTGCATCGCAAACAAACTCTGCAGCCACAAATTGGTCTGTGCTCAGTTCATCTTTGCAAATGGAAAATGACACGAGCGCAGATTCGATTTCAGACAGTTTATCCGTCAGTTATAATGCTGTGTGTGGACACTAGGCTTTGCACTGTGATGTCAGATTCTTTCTGCTACACTTTATTTACTCTGATCTACTTACCCCAGTTCCCATGCTGTTCTGGGGTTCCACACTCTCAGACTCCTGACATCGACCAGCAGCCTTTCCACGCTCTGCAGGCCCTAAACACACACAAACAATCACCAACCAAGCAAGAATCATGGATCAAGTATTGGCTGTGGAATGATAGAACTGTCCTGACATGGCCCTTTAAGAGTCTGGGAGGGAAGGAAGGGGCTAGACGGCCTGCTACAATACTGTGTCAAGTATAAAGATAAATACACTTAATTAAAAGGATGTATTATTTGCCTGAAATACAGTTTTATCCAGTATTTACCTTGCTGCTGTTCTTCTCTGACTTGTCGGATGGCTGCTCTGATCATCTTCCTTTCCTCATACTCGCTGGAAGCACGGAGCTTTGAGCAAACACAAACAGGCTCAGCGCACATGCACCTACGGACAGATGCACCTGATGTCGTCTTTTGGTCGAGTTCACTAATACTCACCATTATCGTGAGCTCATCAATGTCATGGATGGATTGAAGTTTTTGTGACAGAACATCCAGATTGTCACTGACTGTCACAGATTCTGGCCTGAGAGAGAAAGACGGTAACCGGGAGGATCGAACTGGTTAGATTAAATCAGAAAGGTGCTGGGTTTCCATTAGTCATACCTTCCTCATCATCTTCACTTCCTCGGCTCAATGGCCTTAAAGATGTGTGGCATATTTCACATTCCACCAAATAATTCCACCCAACATTTGGACTTGTGTGTGTTTTAACGTGTGTTCACATGTATGCACTGGCTACAGTAGGCGTGCTTTGTCTCAGAGCTTCAGTGAAGCATGGGCTTTGTTATTGTTCCTCAAGTCATTGGAGAGCAGCGGTGCATGGGAATGATTAGACCTGGTCTTCACTGGGATTTAGTGAAGAACAAGAACAACAGAAGGCTGGGTCTCGTCTAATCAGCCATTAGTTTTACATGTACACAATGTAATAGATGTTTGTTTTTTTATAGATCTTTAATGACACAAATCAGAATTAACTGGCAAATGTTAAAAATAAAGATTTTCCCCACTGTATGCACTAGTGCTCCTCCATCTAAGCTGGAGCATCAGAGCTGTGCGCGTGCGGCTTCACCTGTGCTGGTTTTCCTTGTCCTCCTGCTGCTTCAGGCGTGTGGGTCGGAACCGCTTGCTGGCCAAAGCCGCTTCCATGTCTTCAATCTCTCTCCTCCTCAGCTCCCGGATGGCTGAACGGATGAGGCGCCTCTCGTCCAGGTCTACTGTTCCATCCAGCTTCACACACACACAAACAAACCAAAACACAAGCGTGCGTTACGTTTACCAACAGAACAAGATGAGTCACTTGTCATATCTGAGCGACCACAACACAACTGGCTACACAAGAATGTGCTGCTAAAAAAGGGTCACAGGCCTTGAAGGACATCAGTAAACAGAAGTGCAAGGTTCACTGCTCTGACTTCTTCCAGTTGCGTTTCCTTGCGCTCTGTAATTAACCAGACCAAACAAGGACAGCGAAGAGCAGCAGACCTTTAACTAGCCCACACAGCTGTGACACTGGATTAAGCGTCATTGGCTTACTTTTAAAAGTGTGGCAGGGAGTTACGGGGTCAGCAGTGCAGATAGTGCTTATAGACTTGCGATGACAAGTGATGTGACTTCACTAATGTGAAAGGACAGACGGACCAGCTGAGGCTTAGCACACAGGTGTCTGCTTCTCTGGCTGTTTTTCATGCTGTACTTGGGCAGCAGGAGGCCCCAGAGGCCCAGATGTTGAAGCGTCTCACTTAAAGCATCCATATTTCAGCACGCTGACTGACTATTAGTTAAAGGCTTTTCAGGCAGAGGAGTGATGTTAAGCATACATGCATACACACATGCTTGCATATGCCTGGTGCTTTCATGTCCGTGCCAGCTGTAAGCATAGGAAGGCAGAGGGGGCCCCCTCCTGTCAAAAGACACACGTTTCTCTTTTGGTGAACAGCAGGAACTTGTTGACACCGGGAACCTTTTCCTATAAACCTCACACACACCACGTTTCCCTGTTAAGACCGGCAAACAGTCAACACACGAAGCTTTGTATGCCATCTGCTTTCCACACAACAGGGCTGGATGTGGTTGTTCGGCTAACTTTTACAGCCTAATGAGCTGAAGGGGGTTGATGCACGCCCCGCTTGGTCCAGATGAGGAGGAGAGGGCTTTCACAAGAGATGAAGAGGACCAGCGGTTTTGAGGTCTCTGTGTGGTTTCAGAAATATGCAGCCCATGCTCCACTCGCTCAGAGGGGCTCTCTCATATACTGCAATTTGTGGAAATTTAAAGTGCTGAGCTGACTGAAAAAAAAACAGAAAGAGGAGAGAGAGTTCTGAGAAAAAGGCAAGAAGAGAGGACATGAGAAAAGAGGGAAAAGAATGAGACAGGAGAGAAGGGCGGTTAGCAGACAAAGTGAAAAACAGAAATGAAAGGCTCAGTGCGGCTATGCCTAAAAATGGGCACATTGGAGTTGGGTGGGAAACGGCAAGGCCTCGCAGAGGTCATTCCTCACATTCCTGCTGACTCACAGGGAAAATACATCGTAGTGAAATCAGGAACTGAGTCCGGGTCCAGCCCAGCAGCGAGATGATCTGACGTGCGTCCGGGAGCGGCCGTCAGGGTTTTGGTGGTGAATCGATGGAAGCGCGTGAGAACGTGCCAGCTCCGCTCCAGCGCCGGCCGCCGTCTGTCGCGTCGCACCTCGCAGACACCCGAGGGAGCCGTGCGTTACTCGGGTCCAGCCGGCTGCCGAGCCGGTGTCACGCTGCGATCACACGGCCAGTTCGCTGCCGGGTTCAAGAACTCACATTTATTTATTCGCTACTGAGATACAACAGAACAGCCTCCGGGCCACTGCTCAAAACCAGTAACGTTCTGATTAACGTTGTGCATTTTTGGCCCGTGCTGCACAGACCGACATCACAATGACGGCTCCAAACCCTGAGCACATGATAGACACCTTAAGCCTCCATATCAGCTACTGTAATCTTTTCTGTTACAGTAATTGTTATAGTGTGAAGAGAAGAATGTCCTGCCTGTTTACACATCAGGTTGGATTGTTTGCAATGTTTCAGCTGGTGAATGCACCTTGCACACGGCCAGCGGCACGAACAGACTTTCCTTTTCATGTTTGAAAAACGCTCAGTGACCAGTAACAGACGCGTGGGTGTGACCAGGCCAATGAAACGCACCTTAAACTTGGGCGTCTGCCAAAGAAAGCAAAATAACCGTTAAAAAGCAGAGACGGAAACACGCGTGCGAAAATGACCGTACAGAGGAGCGGCCCAGACCTCCGTCCAGTCACACCACTGACCAGAGGCGTTTTCCAAACCAGACCTCCCAGCGGCCAACTGCCACCGTGGCTCCAAACAAAAATAACCCCACGGCCGCGGCGATCCAGACGGCAGCCGTTACACTCAGACAAGACGGCTTCTCATGCGACCAACAGACGCGTGAGTCAGAGGGAGCGCACGGCAAGTAGGTCACGCACGCACGGTGCCTTACAGAAAGCAACGCAGTCATTGAGCTGTCAGCACCTTTAATGAAGGCGGAGAGACTGTCACGGTACAGTCTGAGCCCGCTGAGCTGACTGAAAGCTCGTCACCATCACACCTGTCGGCCTCTGCACTCACCTGACTCACAGACGAGAATTCAACATGAAGGCGGCGCTCAAGGATGACAAAGCTACTGTGGGGCAACATTAGGAATAAAAGACAACACTGGAAAAAGCTCTAATTATGCCAATCCACTTAGTCATCGCTATAGGCCTGGAATTCATTACCTAATGTGGTAAGAATCATACTGTGAGGAAGCGCATCATCTAAAACCATGTTTCACAAGCAGGCTTGCTAAGTCTTGCAGCTGACTTCTGGTAGTTTGACTCATTTCATACTCGGCAGAAACTTTCTACTGACTGAAACTCATCCAACCGCGTCTGAGGAGCTCAATCAATCACTATCAATTAGAGAGTTGATGGTCTACCAGTAATCCCAACCAGCTGGCGACACACTCGCTGAACTCATCTGCCTACACACACACACGAGGAAGACTAACTTAAATATGATTTTGAAGATTGTGAGGTTTGATTTACTGTCACATTCGTTGAGGAGGCCTCAGAAGTGGTCCGATGAGGCAGAAGCTCAAGGCTCAAAAGGTCCAGGTGCTCAAAATACACGGAACTACCCTTGACTGGCTGTGGGTAAAAGCTCAGGCGGTAATAACGCAGCAGTGAGGTAGGATTATGTTAAACCTGTGGAAGTGGAAAGAGACGGACCACTGCAGTGAAGTAAACAACAAGCAAATACTGTACAAGTTCAGATTTGTCTTAATTACACCCCTGTATTCTACCCCAGTCATTAGAGCATGTATTTATAGGAGAATGGCATCATATAGAAATCCTACAGCACGGCCTTAGGTTCTTTTAGAGTACAGAGAAAACCTGCACTCTTGTTAAATTACTTGTAATGCCATAATTTCATAGTTTTTAATTCCCCCACAGCTGCATGTGTTTCAAAGGTATAATTTTGGAATCAAGACTAAACCTCAGGTGTTGGAAACGAAATGAGGGGCGACAGTAATAATTTCCAGAGCAGGCTGAGGTTAGAGTGCAGCCAGGCAGCAGATCGGATCAATGCCTTAAACTCGCCGGTGTCAAGCCCACAAGTGGGTCTGTCCTTAAAAGGACATGCGAGACACTCCTCGCAACGGAGCTGGAGTGGATTACCAGCTGTCAGAGGAAGCTGGACGGGCACAAACAAGCCAGCAAAACTGAAAGGGTCATCATCATCATCATCATCATCATCATCATCATCAGCAGCAGCAGCAGCAGCAGCAGCATCATAGGGTCACAGCCCTAACTCCCATGTGAATCAGTCCAGATATCAGATGGACACCTTAGAAGTGGTTCCCAAGTCAAGTTTCAGTCAGAAATAGGCAACAAAAAAAAACCACACCACAGGTTCAAGGCTGAAACATATTTAGCCACAGAACACTGAGCTTTTGTTGTCTGGCGTCAACAAAAGGGAATTAAAATCACGTATACAAGCGAGTGGAGACAGAGAGATTACTGTACAGCATGTGTGGCAACGTGCTCCTGGTGAGTGCAGCCACACGTGTGGCCAAGCTTAACCTTTGCTAATGGCCGGACGGTGGGGGGGGGGGTTCCTATAAGACTACAACAACGTGCTGCAGAGAGATCTGAGGGCACACATGTTGGAGTCATGCTCATAATCAAGAACCTTCCACTTATGCCGCATGCTGGCGGATTATTTGATGCACACATGGCCAACGCTCTGAAGTGAAAAATACCTCAAAAGTTCTTTTCATCTGTGCTGCGCTGATGCATAACCGCTCCACCGACAGAAAGCCTAAATTGTCTACGCCATAATGTAATTGTCTTCATTCAGCTGCCTGTGTGATTTTGGCCCATTTCAGTTGTCTGGCCTCACACAATATGTCCCTTCTGAATGCATTTGTCTTCAGAACTGCAGGTCGGGTCAGCGCGAGGGATCCGGGTCAGCCACCGCTTCGTCAGCACAAATGTGTCCCACATTTTGGATCAGCCGCCATCGCGTCATTCGAATCGACCAATCTGCCTCCAGCAGAGAAAGAGATCACTGTTTATTTGTTCTATGAAGTTTTATTATTCCTATGCCAAGAAACTACAAGAGGAAGGGAGCTGTCTGCAGCGCTGTAGATAATATACATCTACCCACAAAAGTCATAGGAAGACGGTCTGAGGGAAATGTTCCACCAGGAAAGGGTGTTAGTGAATAAAGAGATAACAGAGGCAGCACCGCATCCTGCTCTTCAGCTGCCTTTAACCTGTGGCGAGAAGCAGGTCACAACAGGAGCCACGGCGGGATAAATCTCCAAATATGGACCATGGCTGGTCACACTGAAGCTCTGTGTGACCAGTGTCGTGGTCTAATGAGGGACGAGGCAGGATGGGAGAGGGACGTCCCACAGGGGGAAACTGGGCTGCACAGCACAAACAGTTTGTTCTCACATATCCATGAGAGCCAGCCATGCTGACTCTGAAAATCCACTCATTTTAGCCAGAGTAACACAGAAAAGGCCAAACAAGATGTAGCAGATTAGCAGTGTGTGTATCTTATGAATGCAATCATGCTCAAAAGCCAAACATCAACATCCGCTGGACCATTTCTAGCGGATCTCAGGAAACGGCTTTCCTGAGGGAGACAGTATAGATATGACAAAAGGAGCATTTCTTTCTCTGTAGCCTTCAATACCGTATTACTAGATTTCCAAAGCTAGAGATTTGTTTTTATTCACTTGCATATTGGCAGAACCCTCAATATTTTTCTGATCTTGCAGATACAGCATGTTGTTTCTTGAATGCAGTCTCTCTAGAATCAGCCACACCTTATTCCAACAGACACCTGAAGGCCACTCAAACTGCACCGAAGTCTTGCAGAAGTTCAACGAAAAAAGGTATTTAACCAAAGCAAATGGCCAACGTTTAGTTTCTACGTTCTCTCTAGAAAAAAAATTATAGTTAAAAAAAGAGGCATTAAGCAAGCCAAGTGCACAGATTCATAAATTTAATGTTGGATTTGGAAAGGTCAGGTTTAAGTGGTAAAAAGCCTGCGTGGTTGTGACAAATTATACATAAAAAAGGTCACAGACACATCTGCTACTTCACAGTCTAAAACCACCTGGTAGAACACTGTAAACGGAAGCTTGATGCATTTGTCACCAAGAATAAAAAAATGAACACAAAGCTTTAAATATCAGACAGGGACTGCGTTTACGCCAATCCCTTATCCAGACCTTTTCCCATTTGGGGAATGATGATCCTGACAAATGGGGATCAGACACACACTGCTGGATCACTTACCAGACAGATGAAAAGAGCAGAGCAGCTCCTACAACACAGTACGTCATATCAGAGACTTAAAAAAAAACAAAAAAGATTTAACTCAACGTTTGAGAGCAAAGTTAAAAGCCCTTCGTTGATTTAATAAAGTCTACAAGGCATAAGCATCAGCTGATTAGATGTGAGGTTTGCCTGGGTAGCAGCTATATCATGGACAATATCTGTAAATGCATCTAAGCAAAACTCCAGGGATCTGTGGCCTAAGGGCGTGTTGGCAAAAACACAAAAGGAGGTATGATATTTTCCATTTACTGCCTCTCAACAGAACTGTAATAACTGTCGAGACGCGTTAAGCTGCAACGCCTACCTCACCGTGCTGCTTTTGTTGAATTCACTGGAAAACGGTCACATTAATCATTTATGGCACATGACAATGAAAATGTGGCCTCTTTAATAACATGACAGGTCTCATCATATTCAAACGGTGGTGGGCTGCTCTAATAAAGCAGAAAGACAATGAACTAGAGTAAAACTTCATACATAGACAATTCAAATATATTTCTGAAGCTGCACTAAACTCGGCCTCAGACTAAAAATAGCCTTTGTTGGGTCCATACACACATCATCTCAAAGTTCACATTTTTTTCCATTCATCATTTGAGAGCCAAAATATGAAGGGCTAAAAATACAAATGTTTCCTGTTTCATCAAACAACAGCGACTTCTAATCTCCCTGCTGCTCCTCCACAGTCGGACGCTCGCTGTCAGAGGTTGAAGTCTGCACGTAGTAACTGATCCACTTGTTGCTGTGACAGGCAGAGTCCCGTCACTGCAGCAGCAGAGATAAGCCTTGACTTGGTGCAGAATGTAGAATGGTGGATTACGCGCTGCTTGTTTCTTCTAGAATACTGACACCTTCACAGTAAAGGTGACAGAGGTTGCCCAACAGGGCCTGAGCAGCATTCTGCTTCACGCTCGGCCTCAGAAAAACTCAACGTCAATGGCAGTGAGCACGGGCATAAACCCAGGAGCAGGCGTCATCAAGGCAGAAGACACTTCTGGACTTCTCAGAACCTTGAGTAACATCTTCTAAAAAGATGTTGAAGTCATGACTGTTGACAGAAGCAGTAACAGCTGCTCAGTCGTAGCTTTTAATCAAGCTTTCAGCTTTCCTTTAAAAGCATCAGCTGCAGCAGACGTACTGTAGGTGACAAAAGTACAGTAAATAGTTGTCTAACAGATGTTTCCGTGTCATAATAATAGCTTTTAACCTAAACTAATAAGTCTGTGTGTTCCAGGTAGTGAGCATTCTGCTTTTTACTGCATATGTTAAGATTCACAGACTACAAAACTACATAAAAACAAAGGCCACAGAGAGTATATGTGAAAGACCCAGACAGCGGTTATATAATGAGGCATCATTTTCCCGATTCATTCATTCCTGATGATGGGGCTGACATTTTGCTCCACGTCTCCAGAGACTACAAAGAACCAGGGGACTGGACCGAGAGCCTGCAAAACAAACCCATTCTTTCTGTCCGACTGTAACCGCTGAGCCTCGTCAGTGCACAAAGGGTCCAGGGAGCCATAAAACGAAAAGGCCCAGGGGTCCCGTATATCAGCCAGGCGGGACCACAGGGGGAAACTGGCCCATTTTAAACATGTGCGAATGCTCCCCGCTCACCAGGGAGAGAGAGTCACAGAGCTGGCAGGGTTAGTTGCAAATCATTACGAAGACCTCCAGCATGTGAAATCGTCCCGGCAGGCGCCACGGACGGAAAAATACGCAAGTGGTTATGTCCATTAAACAGAAAATGACAGACCTTTGCATTAGGAAATTACACACGGGGAAAGGAACACGTTTTATGCAAACACTGGCGTTTTGGGTGCTTCCAAGTTGTCACACGTCGTTCTCTCCTGCGTCACGCAGCGGAGCAGCTGGGGGATAATTAGAAGGAAGATTACAGCGTGACTAACAGATGTCAAAGTCGAACCTCGTTCCAGATAAGCTCACAGGTGTCACAACAGCAGACACCTGCAGAGCCGGCCCGTTCTGCAGGTTCAACACCGTGACACACGGCTAATTACCTGCGCATAGCACATTCAGGTGTGTTACCAACGCTCGTCAGCAATCGGCTGCTCCAAGCTTTTGTTAAAGGAGCCTTTTCTCCCACTGGCTTCAGAAGCTTCGTTCCTTTTCTGTCCACGGTTCACGAGCAAGGCAGACATTCTCGCGGCTCCGTTCCCAAAGAAACAAGAGGACGCCGGCTGATTATCTTTGTGAATATTTATATTAATTGTGGCGACCAAGAGAAGGGAATTTTTTTTTCCTGGTTTCCACAGGGAGGATTAAAGGAGCAACACAAAAGGAGGCCTGGGTTTTGAATAGCAGTGTAGGGATGGGATTATGGCGTTAGAGACGCCGCCATATGACCTTTCTGACTGTTTGCTTCATTAAGTACACAAAGTTTGTGTCCTTTATCCGACTTTTATTTAATAGCAGCTCCTCCATCCTGCTTTACTACCACTTTAATTAGGGGAAGTGTCCATCAACTTCAGCTATAGTGTCCCTTTTTGTTGTACAGTTACTGAATATGAAACACCACAGGACAGGGTGTTAGATTTCATAAAACTAAGTAACAAAAGGCTCTATTCATGTCTCTGTTAAAATTCCACCACAAGTCTACAGTACACAGCCTTCTCCTTGACAGGCGAGTTTAATCAGAGTTTGTTTCCTTTGAAACCAAGGTCACTGTGGAAAACCCTGACACTCGAGTCACCGCAAACATCATCAGCGCAAAATGTGGGATCTTGGTGACCTTAAAGCCGGTGATGACATCTGAGGGAGGAAAGCTGCGGGCAGGACGCTCGGCTCCGTGAATCTGAACCCAGCGCAGAGGAGACGAGCGTTTCAAGCTGTGCACGGCAACAGACTGAGCGGGACGTGGTCACTGGAAGATACAGTCCCCCTGTAAATGCCAGTGCAGCTCCCCAGACAATACCGGCGTTCTGACAGTAGGCCACAGTAAGATTCGAAACGGCTCGGCATCTCCGCGAACAATGGGCTGTGGTTAAAGGTAGGTTACTGTTGCAAAAAAACAGCTGAAATTACACACTGCAGAAAAACGGATAAACACAGCTGAAGGTCAGTAAACAGTATTGCAGGGGAGTAATGAAGCCCAGCAAAATACAGAGATGTCTTCATTCTTCACTCCAGCAAACGTAGCTCTTTCTCCTTCTGGCTTTTTGGCTGGCTCTTTCCTGCTTTCTCCCACTATAAATAAACTCACAAAGTAACTGATGAAAGCTGCTGATAAAAGCTAAAAGTAAATCATTGCTGAAGAGAAAACATTATCGTCTCCGTGTGGTCCTGCTTTTACCACCACACTCTGTCAACTCGTGTAAAGGTTTGTCCTTTTAGTCATTTAAGAGATGAAAGCAACTGCAGACGGTTGGAGAATTAGGGTTTAAACACAGGTCAACAAAACATGACATTTGAACGATGTCCAGAGTGAAGATTAAAGGGTATTTTACTGATGATGGAGCGACATTAAATGTGTTATTCTTGAAATTGTATTATTTAACAAATGAGGAAGAAGCTGCATAGACAGAAGATAAGTTCACTCGAACAGCTGATCCAGTATCAACAGCGTCAGTGTTTACATATTGGACATGGGACGTTAAAATCATATTTGAATCTCTGTTAAAGAATCCATGATGAGGTTTGGCAATTTTTCTTAATATTGTGTTACAGGTGTCATGACACAAGTGAGATGGACTAATGTTGCGCCTTATGCTAATTAGGACGTGACTAATGTGACTGTGAACCAGGAGCATTTAATCATTTATCAATATTGACTCACGGTCGTAGTTATGACACCACGTCTACTGGCTGGAACAAGATGCAGTAAATCAGCATGAATCACCTACAAATAAAATTAATATCACACTCTCACCCTATTTGGCTGTGGACAAGTCTGCTGTGTGTTGTTTAATAGAATAACTTTTGTTCTCAGACTATTTTGTCAGTTTGTTTGTTTGAATGGTCACTTTTCTTCATAAATTGAAGATGTTTTTTTCCCTTATCACCAGAAAAATGTAAGTCAAAATTCAGACGAGGACAAAATCACAAGACATTTGCGAACAAATGTATAGAAATCTTGTTCGTCTTGTTTATCCAAACTCCAGCTGAGTTCTGATGGTCAGACACTTTATTTACCTGCTTTTGTGTTCTTTAAAATGCTCTGTGCACGTTTTCATCACTAGAGAAATTTTAAATCCTATTCACATCACATCCATTCACCAAAGCGACCTCTGTGTGTTATACCCAGCTCATATAAACAGAACAGAGCTATGAGTATAAGTGCTAGTTACACACAGAACATCTGTCACGGCTGCTTTTATTACAGAGCACATCCTGCCATTTACGCAACATACAGGCACTGACTGAAAATTGATGTAAAGTAGGTCATGGTGTAATTTAGTACATGAATCTATACTAATAATGGAAGCGAGTCACAGTCCACATGGACACTTGCTCACTTCGTCAGATCTATGAACCTCCAGCATCTGTCTACTCACCAGGGCTCGGAGTGCGGGCTCGTCCAGCGCAGAGTAACTGTCCACGGACATTTTCAGCAGCCGTCAGGTTCAAGTGAGATGAGAACTTGTGGCAGTTGAGACGCAGCCGGTCACGAGCGCGAACCACCTGCGCGGCTGCTACCGGTTGTCGTGTCTTTTTCTTTTTTTTTCCGCGTCAGCGTGCGCGTCTGGCGGCGTTACCGTCGGACGCTCCTGGTCAGACGTAGTGAAGCCGCGTCCCGCCTCCGCACAGCATGTCGTGCCTGTCGAGTTCGCAGCGAAAACACAAACAGTCGCGCACGTTCCCGCAGGGAGACGTTGGCAGCTTTTTGAACGGAGCGTTTCCCACTGAAAAGGTGTAACCCCGCCCCTCTCCTCCACCGGCTTCTCCCGGAGCCCATTCAAAGCGCGCCGCGCTGTGGCCAGACTCAAAACAGCGGTCACGTGGGGGGCGATTAGCGCCGCCTGTGTGCGAACTGTCGGTGAAGTAATCCCTGACGACTATAGCTTCACTTTGTCAAGCGTCTTAAAACAATTACAAGTGGCTCCCGTGTACACAAACAGCTCAGGCACCACCTGAATGTGCTAACTTTGTGCGAACTCAAACGGTCGTCTATTTATTTAGTAACAGAGACTCTGCTGACCAAAGTTTATCTTCAAATTATAAATAATTTTAACCTATTATTTTATCCAAGAATGTAGCAGATTGTTTCAGCATAAAAAGGCTGTAAAGAACTTTGGTCTTGAAATGTACCGTTCGTTACCTAGGTTACATTTTCACCTTACCGTCATGGCTGTTGATGTTACTGATGGCAGCATCTCTGTCACCTGGCGATTAATATGGTAATCCAGTAACGCTTTACAATTTCTTACTAAGGTTTCATACTATAACCACAAACTGTTATTGTTATTCAAGCTGGAGCCATAAAACCATGAATGTTCTCTCAGAAACATTTAATAACCACAGAAGACAGTTGTTCATAAACAAGAAGGGTCCATTGTGTCAACTGGAATACCACAGCTGATGACTGTCATCATTAGTCCCAGCTCTGTACTTAATCACGTTTCATCATTAGATATTAAAAAGCAAAATGCTCCTGGATGTTTGCAGATGCAACTAAATGTGGTTTTGTATGCATTTTTAAAATGGACCCATTTTACATACAACATACACGTAAGAAAGTTTAAATCCTATTCAGCAGAACAAAACAACATCTTCATACTGCTTAAAAAATATTGAACAGGAAATACAGCTTTAAGAGCAATCTGTCCCCAATGTTTTATGTATTTCTATTGATATAACTTTAAGATATCACTGTGAAATATTAACGACAAAGGTTAAACATTATAAAAAGACAAATGTTCAATAATACAGTTTAGAACTTCTTGGTCAAAGATCCATAAAATTACCAAATCTATTCCATAAGCCCTTTTTAACAAAAATAATTTATCAAAGTGCTTTAGATTACACAAAGAGGCAGAAAATGACAGAAACGCAGGTGAACAGGGTTGAAAACACAAGTGTCCTTGGCTCCAATAACTAAGTAAAGATTATGCCAGACAACAAACACACGTATGTGTTTGATACCGATTTTAAACGACTTAAAACATTGTATTGAAATCAGTGTGAATAAAACCCTTTATATAATTTGTGTTAAGGCCAAATGTTAGAAATACAAACATTAGAAACAAATGTTGAAATTAATGAATGTGAGAATAATTAAATTCATTAGTAGTACAAAAAGTCAACATACTAGTACTAACACAGGCACTTATACAATAGGTATATTTATTTTCAAACATGTGCAAAAAGAGAAATGAAAAGCAGAATAGAAGATTTGGTTTTTCTATCTCTTCAAACGCCCCTGCTTTCACTCTTCCTGCTGATCTTCATTCTGCTTCTTGGGAAACTGGAAAAGAAATCATTTGGAAATACTTGTACTGATGATTGTGTTGTGGGCCAAAGCAAAGAGTTCTCTCAACAAAAGTAACAGATGAACAGATTTAATTAAGCTAGTCATCTTTTTGCATGCGATTTAAAATATCTATCAACTTTGAAAACATAAGAACTATACTTGACAATATTCAATCTACCTTTGTCATTGGATTCCTTCTGTTCACTCTCATGTCTTTATTTTCTGGGAGACTTGGTCTGGTAGACAAACAGAATATTACCAACATAGTCTCAAAGCCACAAATATTGAATAGCACAATTATAGTTTGGTAAGGGGGTGTTACAATCATTTCAAGATTTGTTGATTTTTCTTTTACCCTGATTGATCGCATAAAGATGGATGAGCCCCTTCTGCTTCCCGGCCTTGCTGAGACATATTGTGAGCAGAAACATCAGGGCTAAACGTCTCCCTTTGACCTGGTCCAGTGAAGTCTCTCGACCACACCCTTAGGTTCTGTCCTGTTGATATGTCTCTGCCAAAAGCAAAGTCCTTGTCCAGAACATCAGCTGCATAAGGAACAGGACATATGATACATGTCACAGTGAACAAATGAAACACCCTGCAAGAGTCAGACACTAGACACTAAACAACAGAACACAACCTCATGTGTACAGGTAGTAGTACAGTAATAACAGGTGTCACTGTAGTCCACTTTAGTAATTTAATATTTACTTTTCGACTCACCCTTTAATAAAAAGGTTCCTTAATTTATTTTAGGAGTTGTAATAAATGTAATAAATTACTAGCTTGTCAGTCGCACATCATGCGTTAAACAAATGACCAGTAAAGATCATGAGCCAAGCTAAAAAGTGGTAACTTATTTTTAATTCTTTTATTTAATCTAACACATTGAGAATCTATTTCTGACAGGAGGACACTTTTAAACATAATTCAACATATGATTATCCAATAAAATAATATACATCCAGTATATAAAAATTACATTTCTTCTGAAACCACAACCAATTTGTATTTATTAGACCTGTTTTAATAATATCAGTACATATTAAACATTACCTTGCTGCTTTATTCTTCTATGAAAATCTGAAGACAACTGCCCAAATGTGTCTTCAGCAGGGCATTTGACATTTGATTTATTATTGAGTGGATGCACAGCCTGAGGACGCATATCGCATTTGTCCTAGAAGTAAAAACACAAATAATTAGTATTATTATAAGTATTTAACAAACACAAAAAATATTAAACAATAACCCATCAATTTGTTTTATGTAGCTGTTTAATGACAGGTTAGGTTTAGTTTCCAATAATAGTACATTTTAAAAGATATTAAATAAGTCAAAATTTTTTTTCAAAACAAGCCTAATATTGGGTAATGTGATTAGTACCATACCTGATGGTGAAACACCACAGCCTCTTCTAAAGCAACACCACAGAATTCACATGGAATGACAACATCCCCCTCTAGTGGACTGGCTGGAGGACTGTAGGAGGCTGGAGAGACTGAGCGAGGGAAAGTGGGGATATTGGATGCAAGTGTGTCAGGGACACTGTGCATAAACCTTGAGGCATTCCTGCCCATCCTGTCCTCTTTAGGTGGAGACGAAGGCTGCTTACTGAAAGACGCAAAGGCAGAGGCGGGACTGCACCCAGTCTGAAATGAGAAAAATAGGATTCAAAGCCTGAGAAAGGAGTTGACTTTAAATAAATCTAGTCATTGTTTGAATAATAGAGAATGATAAGGGTGACATATTTAAGAAAGCAACAGCTGTAAAACAGCAGTAATAAAAAAGGTAAATCTCAAGTATAATAACTAACAACTATTTGACCTTTACGCACTGTGAGAAGAAATGAAGCAGCCAGCTGTCATGCTTTAGAGAAGTGACAAAATGCACCAGATAACACAGGAGTGTGCAGAATCATTACATGTTCCTTGTTTCTAAGACACACACACACACACACACTTTTGTACATTATTAGCATAACTTTGGTGTCTGGCTTATGGTCCCTGTTACACACACACAAAAATTATTTATCTACATTGAAAAGGTAATATTAAGAGCCAGTATTTAAACACTAGTAACAGAATTTTGTCAGTCATCCAAAGGCTAAAAATACGTTCCAAACCTGATGCAAAATGAGGTCCTCTTCTGGAAACAACTCTTCGCAAAACTCACAAGGCAGCATGGTATCTATAAAAACAGATTTAATTAATTCAAGATACTGAGCACAGAAAAGCTACAAATTGCTTTAATCGTCAGTAACTAACCTGTTTGGTCAGGGTCCTGGACTGAACTTGTGCTTGTCCTTGCAATAAATTGTGGGTAATTGTTGTTAGTTGGACGCAGGGAAGGGTTTATGGAGGTGTTAGATGTCTTCCCAGCTGCATGGTCCCAGATGTCACTCCACTTGCCCTCTACACCTCCAGCCACTGATTCTCCGTCACTTTGCAGGCTGAGAGCCAACATGTAGTCCAGGCCTGAGGAGTCTTCATCCTGGGCCTGCCCACTGTAAGGCCACACACTGCTGCTATTCAGAAAATCGCTGTGCCCCAGGACTGAAATACAAAAAAAAGGTACAAAATTATTTACACAGTCATTTTATGCAACACATACATTTGGTCTTTAATTAAAATCCTTTCTTTTTATTCAATAGGAAGTCACTGGTTTGCTTGTATTGTATGCACAAAGACTCAAGATGACACATTTGTGCTGTGGTTTCACACTTTTCTACAGTAACATGTGATGACAGTTTTTTCAAAAATGTTTGTGTAAACAAATACATGCTTTGGAAGTTTCATTTCTCACTGGTTTCACAACATTCTATAGAAAAAAAAAAAAGTGCGTTCGGTCTCCAGTGGGCACTTTGTTAAAAGATACACGACTTAAATGAACTAAACGATTGTTTGAGAGACTTGGATACATTGGTTTCGCACTTCGCTCCCAGAAGTAAATGTAATAATCAATAAGTCAGTAAACTTACAATCACTAAATGTATTTCTCTGTGGAGGATTCTTCCAGTCCCCTGTGCCTTGAGGTCCACTAGCAGAGCTGTAGACTTCAGGATCAAATCCCCGGGGAAACGTCTGCTGTACTGCTGCAGTGATGTTGTTATTCTTGGGGCCTCTTTCCTGGGCTCTTATGGCGTTTCGAATAGAGTGGGCTTCAAACCATCCTTCTGGAGTCTGTGGTTCTACTGCACTGTGACTCATCCTGCTGTTGTTTCTCTCCTGTGGTGGCGTGAGGCTTCCACATAAAACTGGATGCACAGCACGTTCTCTCAACATTACATTGCACTTGCAGTGTGGGCACGTCTCGGTGCGTGTGCCACAGTATTCCTCGTGATCCTTGGACTGACTGAAGGCAAGTTCCAGTTCACAGTATTGGCATGGGATCAGCCTCAGAGAGCATTCAGAACTCTGCAAGACAGCAATCGCAGAAATGTATTACACAACTTAAATAGGTTGCTTGCATTTTAGAGGTAAACTGTAAAATTACGAGAAGTTCCTCAGAAATACCTGATGGACATCAGCGTGATTCTTTTCAATCTTCAAACCACACTTGCAGGTGATCTAATATAAAAGTGAAGATATGTTTGCAGTAACAATCATCTGGTCTCAGGTATTTTCCTTTATGACAGAAAATTGCAGCAAGTGGTGCCATTGATTTCCATGACACAAATATAGCCAGTACATAGACAAAGATTTATGGATCTGAAGTTATTCAACATTATAAAGTACTTTACTCATCAAGAATCCAGCTACTCTGTATAAGTGTAGTGAACAAGCCATTATCAATTATATTTTCTGCTTTAGCGTCACCAGTTCAATTTAGTTTCAGTTCAGTTTACAGACTGAATAATGCTTTCTCATTTTGTCACCAATCATACGCTGCATCTCTTGCAGACTGTCATGATGTTAACGTGTTACTTCATCGTGTCATTGACTGTCCAGCTCAGATTTTACCCGTGCATGTTCCAGCTGCTTGTGCTCCTGCAGGTCTGATCGCGGTACTGGCTCCTGGCACACGTCGCACAGGGCGATGTTCCTCTGACAGTGGATCTCATGGGTTGTAAAATTAGCCTCTGGAATGTCATGTTTGCTGAAAGCACAAACAAGAATTCATTGCTTTTCCACCGTCCTTTCACACTGACCATTCGATTAATGCAACGTTTTCGGACTTACCAGTTGCCACAGAATTGTGTATTTTCTTCTGCCATCGCTACACCAAACCCTGACAAGCACGATTACTGTTAATAACATCACAAACAAACCGATAATCGGGTCTGGTGATTTTATTCCCAATCAAATATAACAAGCAAATTGTCACCGATTATTTAATCGAATGGTTTTTGGATTTCATTTCGACTGTCGCCTGCATGCATTTTGTTATCTCGCCCCAAAACAGGTCTATCACTGTTTAGGGCTACCGGTAAATAGCAGCAATAGTTAGCACAGGTTTGCTCACCCACTGTTTCTATGCAGGTACTTTATGTTAGCTGACAACGACGGCCTCGATTTACTAGAAACTGTCCGTCAAATCTATTCAACAAGCATCTTGAAGCAACTCAGAAAAGTTCCACGGCGTTAACCACCAGTTAGCCTTCGGCTAACTGCGTCGCTTAGCATTAAATACACCGCTAACAACGAACGCAGGTCGTTAACTTCTCGCTACCGTTAGCTCAATAACTTTAAATGCTTGTTAGCTGGTACTAGCTACCAAACAGAAAGCTAATGACACGTTTGAGGGCTTCGGTTGCTTGATCCACTCAAAGTGCTACAAACGATGTAAGATGAACGCAAGTTAATTCATCCCTGAAAGTATAACCATAAAAGAACTCGTAGCTAGGTTAGCTAACTAGGTTTCTGGGAAAACAGTTCGTTGTTTCCTTCTTTCTTCGTCACCGTGAGGCAATAACGCCCTGACCGCAATCTCTCAGGCTCCCTGCGCATCCTCCCGTGCCTCTTTCTAAGGTGCTGGTCAAATTTAAGCCCATCGCAACAACATAACACCGCGCCGACCTTCAATACACTACATATGACAAGATAATGCATGAGTGAAAAATATTTATTTGTTTCATAGAAGCTGGCGGTTAAAGGTAAAGGGCAGTCCGCACTCAGGTCAAAATGCCCACTACAGCTCAACTCGCTTCGGATTGGTCCAAAATCAACCTGGTTAAAAAAAAAAAAAAAAACAATAAATTATATATAACAAAAATACAATATCTATATGTGTAGGAGAAAGAACATTTAGTATCATTCTTTTTTGTATAATTGTATCTAAAACTGGTTTAAGAATACACAGGTGTATTTTTTAACAGGCTTCCATTTTTACATCGACAAAATTAACAATAGCAATAACTGCAATAGTCAGTAATGATGATGCACCTGTGCTGCTTAATCTTCCAGATACTTCCAATATACAAACCACTTAAAACTGAAGGACACAGAAACCAGCAGTCCTTTCAGTGTTTATTGACGTTTTGTACAAATACTGTCACAGCAGACATTTTCATTGTTTTAAGGCACAGATTTGTTCAAATAAAGTATTTTATTTACAATAAAATGTTGGAGTGCAGCATGTTTATTTTTGCACCTTTAAAAGAAAGAAAAATTGGACCAAAATATATAAAAATGTGGACTTCTTTTTTTAAATGATTACAAAGTAGTATAAAATGAACACTGTGCCTTAAGTTTCAATGCACAATGTGTGAAACAATTACACATTTAAAAAACACAATAAGACTTGAAGGACTTCTTACATGGTCAATGAAAAAAAAAGCTAAATATATTCTAAATATATTGAGAAGCCTATGAATGATTTACTTAAGTGATGGCATGACTTTTTTTTAACCAAGCAACATGAGTTGATGAGCTGCAGTTAAAGTAAAACAAACATTGTTTAAAAACATAACCCTTTAAATAAAAAAAAGAACACTTAGCTGCACCTAACCACATTTGTTTCTTGTGATGCATACGAGTTATCCAACAGCTCTTATATGGTTACATGACTGTCTGATCTGAATTTAGGTCCAATATGAAATAGGAGCAGTTCCCATGCTCAAATGCTGGCAACATTATCTGCTTTGCTCCACCAATAGGCCTTGTTACAAACAGGAAACAACCATGGCAATTATACATGCACCAAGACATCTGTCGAAAAACTCCATACATCTCTGGTCACTAGTCCTTTTAAATGCACAGACGCAAATAGTTGTTGAATTGAGGGGGGAATGTTTAGTTTCATATATGCAAGTACCAGAATTGCAAGAACTATAGAATAGTATCACAATTATTCGGCAACACTGAAATGAACTAATATGACAACTTAAATTTGCTGGGATGATATCTAAAATACAACTCATAAGGTCATTCTACATGCTGTAAGAGACTATGAAAATAACAAACAGATTTAAAGCATTATCACACCGTAGCAATTTACTTTTTAAACAAAGAAATTAGCCATAAATGTGCAAAACACAATATTGCATGACCAAATTGAAATGATTACATATAATGTAGAAGATGGTAGGGCTTTGAATTGGTAGAACAAAGGCATCTCACTACTGTCTATCACTGCATGTTTTAACATGTAAATGTGTCAATAGGTATCTACATACTGAGATGGGGTGGGACACACAAGTAGCATGTGACCAAAAGCTACAAGCTGGTACATTTTGTGGCTGCCTTTATGTTTAATTGAAAGTATCTGCCCGGTACTTGTATCAGTTCACAGGTGAAAAGTTCATCCACTACTGTATGCGTTTCATATCACTACATCTTTTGCCCAGTTTCTGTTTCTCTACACTCAACAACAATAATAGTAATTAAACTTTATTGACTGACAATTAACATACTCACAAGTCCGAACATGGAGTATTTTTTCAGCCAATGTAAAGTTTAAAGCTTGAAGTTAACACAAAATTTTCTATGAAAAAGTTTTTTTTAATCAGATATTTTAAACACCAAGCACTGGAGGCTCAATAGGTTTCACTTTAAGTTTTAAATTTCCTGGTCCAATATAAAATCTTTTAGAGCCATTAACTACAGTCATGTGTAAAAATATTTTTACTACACAATTCATCTCTAAAGCATCTAAAGAGTAGCGAAATGGGAAAAAAGGCTACGGAATAGGGAAAAATGTACAGTACAAACATTCAGGAACTGAAAAGAAGAAGGCACAGATTTTAAGAGTTGTGACTAGAAGTCAGAGGTAGCAGAGATCACACACTGAAACAAAGAAGAAAAAGGAAATGTTGAAAACAGGAGACGTGTGATGAAATGTCTATCTGTCCTTGGAGCCAAGCTTCTCAATTAAGTCCTGCAGTGGAGCAAGCTCCCGCCTGTCGATAAGGTTAAACTCCTACAAGACAAAACAAAGCCCATTATTATCAGATTAGATTATTTTTTAGCAACCTTTACTAAACAGATGAAATCTCCCATACTCATCTGTGTTAGTGTAACAATACTATTCATTCATGACATCACACATGCCAGAAACCTTGCGTCAAATTCTAAAGCTTTTTAGATCTTTAACATAAATTAACTTGTTTGTTCATGAAATGCATTTTTGATCTTGAACTTTCCATAACAGATCTTTAATATGCATGTTGATTCTGTTTAAACATGACATTTGACATGACTCGTTCTGTGAATCTTGTTCTGTGTTGACTTTAACAAAAGTCATATGTGCTGTTTTAAAACTCAGCAAATGTGTACCATCTAGGTCTTAGTGTTAGTGTATATGCACAGTACATGGGTATAATCTGACCTGAACAAAGAAAATGAAGTGCTTGAAGGAGGTGTTGAGGTGGGCCTCCTCTTGCAGCTGCATCACAGAGTCAAAATGTTGGTGGTAGATATGAGCATAAACCCTAAACAGACGCTTTAGGATGGTTTTAGCCACAGACATGAAGTTCTTGGGAAAGGGAACTCCTGTGGGACAAATGAGGAAAAAAGAAGCATGAGCTGGTTTCTATCTTCATACGTCTTTTAGCCCACATCTGAGTGAGAGTTAAGATTATTGGCCAAAAGAACATTGCAATGTCATTACGGTTGGCAAAGAAGTCCTTATTTGAGCCAAGTCATAACGCCATTCAGTAGCAAAGACTCAGGCTCAATATAGCAAATGGTGGTGATGCTGTTCGAGGCTTATCTTCAAACCTTGTTTGCATCCTGTTTTTCCACTTTGTGTCTGGTCTTCAGCACGTGACACATGTGATCAGCTTGGCTAAAATCACGGGACTGACTTGAGACACAGTAATATTACACTGCTTGGCCTTGTCTGTTTGTACGACTAAATGACTTCACTTGCTTTTTTAAATTACATATATAACGAGTGATGTAAGTCATCTAAGAGAGGAGGGACAATATGAGCACCCTCAGAGCAAATATTTCACAGAAAAGGAATCCTTCAACTGTTACTCTGGAAATACTGTAACAACAAACACAGGCATATGCAGTTGCTTGGTCTGCTGGACAACAATGTGACTACACCCTAATGACACTGCTCTCTCTTATCCTTGGCCTCATTTCAGGCAGTCGTACAAAAATAAAACTGGCAACAGCACTATCACAAAAAACTGGAAGTGAAACCGTTTTACTTCAAGTATTTTAGATGACAGTATCTTTTTAATAAAGACCCAAAACTCACCAATCTTCGAGGGGAAAAGTGTTTCATCATCCAGCTGATCCTGCACCCAGGTCATCAGATAGTCAATGTACTTGGGTGCAGAGCATTTGATGGGCTTTTTAATATTGGTGCCATCAGCCCAATGATACTCGTATCTACAGAGACAACACATATGAAAAGAGAAAGCGTGACTTTAGGGAATATATATATATATATATATATATATATATATATATATATATATATATATACGCGGGTGGTCTCTAAGAGACCACCCGCGTGGTGTGAGAAGAGAGTTTTTATATATATATATATAATATATATATAAATAATGCAAGTAGCTGTATTGTGAATCTCAAACTAAAGAGAGAATTTAAATAGAGACATGCTGCTGCCTCTTTAATGGAAGCTACATCAACAGGAAGTAAACTCGGATCTCTTCCTCCTGATTTCAGAAAGTCTTGGCAGGAGTGAAGATAGAGGAAGTGCTAAATACAGATTCTAACTTAAAGAACTTCAAGGCCTGCAAGTTAGGTTCCTCTTGTGATATGAGGACGATGTATTTCGGTTTTAGTTACCCTAATTGTCTCAAACTTACAAGATGATTAGGAAGGTGATCCCACAAAACACATACCCTGACATACATGTTCTAGCACAAGTTTCAGTACTTCAGTAATGTGCTGCTGGCACTTTATTTTATTTTTTAATTCATGTAGAACATCAAATTTGTCATAATTGATTTCAATTGATATTACGCCTTATGAAGTCCTTAAAACACTAATGCGTTGTGTGACTCATTCACACTCACACTCGTGAAGTTCCTTAGATTGAGCAAATGCATACGTCAGCATACCCATTTCCCTTATTTCAATGACCAATCTCACCAAATCATGTTACACCATGTTTTGACGTGCTTACTGTATCAGAATACTTCCAGGTTACTTTGACTTGTGTTTGGAATCACTGTATTTTCTTGTACAAATATATATGTACAAAAAACCTGCTGAAACATGATACCCTTTGACTTAGCATAAGGAAATGACACCGTTCTGTTTTATGTCTATAAAAGCCACAACATTGTGACAGTTTACCAATGCACACATAACCAGGAATTCATCATTAAGCTATACAGGAATTAAACAAAAAGCTAAATGGAATTTAGATGTTTCACCGTAAATGTAATTTATTTTTGACATATAAAACTGGCTTTGTTTGCCGTTACCTTGGTCCTGCAGACATCACAGAGCAACTGCTCTCAGTGCAGAACTCAGTGATGGTGCCATACAGCATGTTGATTTGGTTGAAGAAATCCACCGCTGTCAAAATAAAGTGTATGTTAAGGGCATAAGGGAACTCATTATAATACATAGAGCAGTCTATAACAGCATTATCTATAGCACAAATTAATAGATTTTACCTGTTGTTTAGTTGCTTTTCCCACCTAATTATTACTGCATTTGCATGTCTTCTGATGGTATTGACACGTCAAGAAATCCAATGCATCTTAAAGTATAATCTCTCAGACCTTAATATGGCTTTATTCCAACTAATTTGTTGGTCCCACTATTGCTGAGGTTTGTGGACAATTAACCTAGCAACAGATTAGTCACTCCATTGACCAATTAACTGTGTCTTAGTTAGACACCTTTTTTTATTTTAGCAATTCATCATGCAAATGTTCAACCATTACAGAAGTTCAGATCACGTCCATTTGAAATTTAAAATGATACTCGATGCAATGATTAAATATAAATCGTTAGTGTATTCATCCACTCACTGTTGACTGCAATCCATTCATTGAGGTCCTCTCCTTCTGGCAGCTGCACAGCCTGCCTCAGGTTCCCACTGCCCAGAGTTGCCTCAGCATGTTTCAGGAGCTCGTACTGATGGGAGCCCTCTGGGATGTTCTTCTTGGGCTTGAAGGTCTTGGATGAGCGACTGCCACTGCAGAGAAATAAACACCGAGCTGTGAAACGGCGTTTAGACAAGGCATGACGGTGACATATGTAAAGGCGTTGTGTAACGTCACGCTCCAACGCCGATCATGGTTTGTTCGGTCAGCGTTAAAGCCCTTAAGTTTGTTTCGGGTGTTTACTGTAAGTGAACCACGGCTGTGTGAGACAAAGTAAGCTGTGGTGACTATCACCTCCAGACAGGAAACCTCACGGAACGAGTGTCTATAAACAACAGAACAGCCTGCGTTATATACAGTTAATAACGACGACAGCAAAGTGAAACAAGGATGACTAGACTCATCTTAGTCAGCCAAAGAGTCAGGATATAAAGCTAAGACGGCAATAAATAATCAAGTAAATCACCAAGATAATGTTACCGAAGTTGGAACATAGCGCAACGTTAACTAGTAAAAATAATTTGTCAGTGCAGGAACCTAAAAGCAACACATTTCACGAGCGATGGGACGACGGCTCCTACCACAAGCACATGGCCGCTCGACATTTAACCTTAGATTATAACGTGTACAAAGTAGTTTCTCGCATGTTTTCTGACAGCGTCTCATTTTAACAGTTACTTCCTTTGGTGGAAACTTAGAAGCGAAGCTAGGTTAACGACGACCGCAAACTGTGGCCGCAACTTAGCAAGCGACTGCTAACTTGACTTACAACAGGAAGCTCATCTTCACGAGCGGGTCGCCGGAGATCCTCGAGCAAAAAAAGCCGGTTTAGCGGAATTAAATTAGTTCCACGGCTCCACAGCTACGAGCCACTGCTAACAGAACCGTTTGGGCTAACGCGAACTGCACCCAAAGTGCCTCTTCCTCTATCGACTTTCTGCGGACGGCCGGCGGTAGACTGTCGCCCCCTAGCGGCAGCGGACATCTGCCACCCCTCCCCCAAAGTATAGCAACTGCAGGCATGTGATTTTGTGTTGTTTTAATTGTCAACAAATCTAAGAGAACTAAAATCAACAACACATTTATTACATTGTCAGTGTCGTGGACCGCCACTGTGACATCGGGGGTTCTGTAAAACACGCTGTGCTACATGTTATTGTATGTAAAGTGCTATAAAAAATAAAGATAAAGATTGATTGTTGCACTAGTTTTGAATTAACAAACAGTGGGACATTGGGATTCATCTAAAACTAGAAAGCACTCTCTAGATTGGTTTGATAACAAATAAAGATCGTTATTTTTATAGCTATAAAAAGAGGAAATGAATGGGGAATTTACTCGACCAGTGTATGATTATAGAGATGAGCACTATGATGACGTCTAACTCATTCCTTTTACAGATTCTTCAGAATCAATAAAAAGGCAGTCGTTTTATTTTATGTTATGTTTTACCCTGTGTGCTTATATTATGATCCACCCGGTAACACACTGTGCCGACACATCTCACTCTTTGTATACTAGCAATTATAAACCTCTATAAATACATTTACTTTATTCCACTGCATTATGTTTCCATACTGTTGATTAAACGTGCCTCATTGGGGCCTTTCCCTCCACTTCCCTGTGTGTTTCAGCTGATTCTGCTCCTGTAGCAGCTAATTATAGTGTAACATAACTTATCTGGGCGGTGTGGGCAGCGGCACACGACACTGACGCAGGCACCATGTGTGCGGGGGGAGGGTTTTAGCGCCTCTCCGCTCTTCCTCCTCCACAGACGTCGCTCCGTCGACCCGGCTGCTCGGCTCGGTGTGTTTCATAACGGCCCGCGGTGTCTCGTCTCGCCTCAGCCGGTCAGGATGGCAGCGGTCAGGACTCTCAGGAAACTGTGCCAACACTCCCAGCATCAAGTCTGCAAACTGCACACGTCCGTGTCCAGGTGAGCGCGAGCGGCAGCGCTGAGATCTGCTCCAGTGTGGGTGAAATTAAACGGTACGACCGCGGGATTACAGATATAGAAGGAGTATATAGGGTCTTTTGGGCTCCGGAATTATTTATTATTTTCTGCTTTTCTGTGATATCGAGTACACAAGTTCAGGTCGTGCCTTTAGATGGGTTGGTTTTATATGTAGCGATTGTATCGATGGGAAATAGTCACGTTTGGGTGCGCCCCTAGCGGCGTGCCGGTAGCACTGCAGCGCTCAGCTGGCTGATGAAATCGATCGGAGCGCTTGCATCCTGTGGCTCAGGAAGACAAGCTTCAGCCGCAGGCCGACGTGTTGGCGTGGGGACAGGAAGAGAAAGATGCAGATGTACCTATGAATCAGATATAATCAAGGTATTACAAACAGTGGCTTATAATGTCAGTGAAGGCATCACACTTGCGGCATCCGCTGGAATTAATAGGAAACGTGCTGAGTGCAGCATGACTGAAATCCATCACATGCAACAAACTAAATTTACACCCACGCTCCGAAAAGCCACCCCTGGTGTCTCCCTTGCACATGATCCGCATCTCCACTCACAAAGGACGGATCATTTAACCAGGTCATAGTTAAAGGTGTTGGTAACTTTACACGTCAGTGGTGGAGGAGGTTAAAGGTCTTTTGTTATGCACAGCCGTAACAAAAGACGATGCAAAGAAGTTGTAAAATGAGTTTTGTTACTAATTCTCTACCGGTCTAGCAGGTAAAACAGTTTTAACAACCCAAAGCAATTACAAAATCTCTAAAGCAAACAGAGAGGTGGGTCTCACTGAGTGTGGGCCAAACAGTCGATTAGAATGAGGTTAACACAGTTTTTCTGGGCCTCGGTGCACTGGCCACAAGGTCTTCTAGATGTGATACTTTAATTAATTTTGGCAGAATGAAAAAGATGTTACATCACAGCTGATGGCTCATTACTCTTGAGTTATTAGCTACTGCCCCATGTTTGTTGTTATATAACTGATGAGCATTGTGGCGGTTTGTTTGGGCGCCACACATACGTTAACCAGTAAAGGGCGCTTTAGTTGAGCTGTGAGGCACAGAAAAGTGTTAAAAATACAGTAAAGGTGCTAATTAAGCATTTGGCCTAGTCAGGTAGAGGTGTGTCTAATTTTAGAGGGTAGAATGGTGCTTGCCAGAAGTGAATGCTTGAGGTCGATTACAGGTCTCTGGTGTCAAAGCCCAGTGGGTCCACAGAAGCTTAGACAATGACATGTACCAGTGCTAGAGTGAAACTTAAGGACTCGTCGCAGCCCTCGATGGCACACTAACACCAGTGTTGTGTCCCTACTCTCAGACAGGAGGCAGTGGTCATCTCTGGAAGGAAACTAGCACGGCAGATTCGGGAGGAGGCCCGGGCCGACGTGGAGAAATGGGTTCTGGCCGGCCACAGGAGACCCCACCTCAGTGTGCTTCTGGTGGGAGACAACCCGGCAAGTCACTCCTACGTCCTGAACAAGACGCGTGCCGCAGCTGACGTCGGTGAGAGACCCACACACACACACACACACACACACACACACACACACACACACACACACACACACACACGTTTCTTCTGCAGGGCTGTTACTACAGAACAAAGGGCTTGTGTCTTTAACTTGTTTTCTCACTTCCAACCTCCCACAGGAATCTCTACTGAGACGATTCTCAAGCACTCGGACATCAGTGAGGAGGAGTTACTGGACCTGATCTACAAACTCAACTCAGACCACCGTGTGGACGGCCTGCTGGTCCAGCTGCCTCTGCCAGGTACACAAAGCCTGTGTATGAACGCATATTACTAGTGAATCCATCGTATAAGCCAAACAGATATAGAAGCCTGAACAGGTTCATGTCTTGGAGGTCCTGACTGTAACTCTCTTACAGAGCACATTGATGAACGTGCGGTCTGCAATGCCGTCTCCCCCACCAAGGACGTGGACGGCTTCCATGTGGTTAATGTGGGTCGCATGTGTCTGGACCAGTCCACCATGCTTCCTGCCACTCCCTGGGGAGTCTGGGAAATCATTAAACGCACAGGTAACCACGAGCAAAGACTGAGATCCTGCCTGAGGAGATGCGTTGCCCAACCTGACCTCTAACTATAATTCATTGTCCTCTTCCAGGCATTCCCACTCTTGGGAAGAATGTGGTCGTCGCTGGACGCTCCAAGAACGTGGGCATGCCCATCGCCATGTTACTGCACACGGACGGCCGCCACGAGAGGCCTGGAGGTGTGTGTGTGTGTGTGTGTGTGTGTGTGCGTGTGTCTGTGTGTGTGTGTGTGTGTGTGTGTGTGTGTGTGTGTGTGTGCGTGTGTGCGTGTGTGTGTGTGTGCGTGTGTGTGTGTGTGTGTGTGTGTGCGTCTGTGTGTGTGTGTGTGTGTGTGTGTGTGTGTGTGTGTGTGCGTCTGTGTGTGTGTGTGTGTGTGTGTGTGTGTGTGTGTGTGTGTGTGTGTGTGTGTGTGTGTGTGCGTGCGTGCGTGCGTGCGTGCGTGCGTGCGTGCGTGCGTGCGTGCGTGTGTGTGTGTGTGTGTGCGTGTGTGGGAATGAACATTACCATGGAAGAGAACACTGAACCCTCGCTCTGTTGCAGGCGACGCCACGGTCACCATCTCCCACCGCTACACCCCAAAGGAGCAACTTCGCCAACACACTCAGATCGCTGACATCATCGTGGCTGCTGCAGGTTGGTGCCGCTGGAGCGGTGTGAGGCTTGTCTTGTTTTGAGTGGATTAGGTCCTTTTGGTATCTAAACTTTCTTTCTGCACTATCAGGGATCCCAAATCTCATCACCGCCGACATGATCAAAGAGGGGGCGGCCGTGATTGACGTCGGAATAAACCGGGTGCAGGACCCGGTCACAGGGAAGAGCAGGCTGGTTGGAGATGTGGATTTCGAAGGTGAGGAGCGGGAGCGGACGCGTGGGTCCGCGCGTGACACACTTCAGCGCGGCGTCTGTAACACGATGCTTCTGTGTGTTTGCAGGCGTGAGGCAGAAGGCAGGCTTCATCACCCCGGTACCTGGAGGCGTGGGACCCATGACCGTGGCCATGCTGATGAAGAACACCATCAAGGCAGCGAAGAACGTCCTGCTGTATCCCCCGGAGAGAATCCTCATGGCAGCTGCGTCCTAATGACCTGGAGCCGCATCCAGCTACAGCGACACATTCCACTCCCGCTAACACTACCCCCCCCCCCCCCCTCGATTTTTACTTGAAGCAACATGCAGAGCTCCCCTTGCACATGGACTGGAAAGATTATAGTGTTTCGGCTCTCATCCCGACGACACCTTCGACCTTGCCTAACTTCAAGTGCAGCCATGTTTATACTGTTACATTCACTCATGCATTTGCATGTATCACGTAACAGAGTTTTCAGTATTTATCATTTGCTACATTATTTCTGTGAGATTTTAAGAATCCCAAGAGGTTTGTTCTATTTATTGCAACGGTGGCATAATATGTAAATATAAATGGAGACGGGTTACAGTATTTTATTCCAACTGGAGAACAGTTGAAGCAGAGATTTAGCCTTGTCTGTTTATGCTTTTTCAGTTCAGTTAGTTTCGTGTACCAGGAGTGATAAGGGCTGACATCAAGAATAAGTATGTTTATCAAAATACAAGCTTTAAAGATTCACAAATGCCTTTGTAAGACTTTTAAATAAATATTACAAATATGTTCTCACATTTGTGCTTTTTGTATGCGCTTGTTGGCTTATTAGACCGCCTTCACACTCACTCACACATACATGCATCATAAACAGATCACCACTCCTATCTATTGCCTTCACGGTATTGAGCGACCTCTTATCACCAGTGACAAGGATAGTGTTATTGTTGTATATACAGCCAGACCCAGAGAAGCCCTTGCAGTAAAACCTGATCCAAAGTGTATGAAACCTGAGCCTGAGGTGAGTGCTGACCTCTCAGTACTGACAAGGCAACGTTAGGTGGCTTAAGGACAGGTCCCATTATAGCTTACTGTACATAGAAGGTCAAACGTCCTTGATTTCCATTTCTAATTAAGCAAAGGGTTTTGAAGATCTTCTGACATGACACTTAAACATTTAACACATGGTGTCAACTTTGCACCAAAAGAAAAGTAATCTTGCAGACACAGACATCCATCTGAAGATATACTACCTTAAACATGTTTTGCTGCACACACAGCTCCAGGCTGCTGCCTTCTGCTGAGCCTGAAGCCTGAGCTGGAAGTCAATCTGTTAGGATGCAAGAGGGGTGGCACACATTCAGATCGCTGACAAGGTGGTTTTAGATGAGGCAGACACTTTAGCAGCTGTGGCCACTCTGGCTTTGCTCGGTCAAAACTCTTAGTGTAAACAGGACAGACATCATGTTCGCGTCTAAACACGCATCACATAGCAACAAGTTTATGGGAGAAGTGGCAAGTTGGAGGCAGGGTTATTTCTAGGGTGACACCTTTAATGAAAGATAATTTTGATTTGGTGTTTGTGTTTGTGTCAGAAGTCACGAGGGCTGGTGGTGAGGAAAACCAGGCTGCAGAGGGTGACGAGGTCACAGAGGCAGGAGGTTTAGAGCAGAGGACGAGGTGGTGGTATTAATTGTATTTGGTCAGTAGATGGCGACATTTCGTGCAGATAGTTTTCAAACCCTCCACAGCATCTTGTACTTGATCTATTTAAACCCACTTGGTTAAACTTACACAAAAGCTTGATTCTATCAGCAAGTTATAATGGTAACTGTAAGACAAGCCATAGGCACATTGTACTTTTCATAATCTTTTACCAATTCACGAAACTTTACTTATTTAACGTGTGTGTGGTGTGTGGGGGGAGATGGAGTTGTGTTTAGACCATGTGTGACTATGAGAAAGTTTAGAGAAGTGCTGGAGTACAAGTGTAGTTTGAGGGGCTCATTGTGTGTAGTGGGACTGATGTGGGGTTTTGGTTTAGAGAGGTTAAATATATGTTTACAGAAACTGTGCACTGCAGAGGGTGAACAGAATAAAAGCACAGGTCAAATGAGAAAGTGTTACACTGAAGATATATGTCCACACTTATTAATATGCTAACGACCCCAAGGTGCTCCTAGGCCAACAGCTCCCCACCTCCACTGAAAACAGAGTTGGTGCAGGACTGCTTCCCCCTCCTGAGGTGTCGAGCGGTTTGCCAGAATCTCTTTGAGGCCGAGCGCTAGTCCTCCTCCGTGGCCTCCCCAAACTCCTCCCAGGCTCGAGTTTTTGCCTCCGCAACGGCACGGGCAACAGCACGCTTGGCCTGCCGGTACCCATCAGCTGCCTCAGGAGTCCCACAGGTCAACCAGACCTAATAGGACTTCTTCTTCAGCTTGATGGCGTCCCTTACCTCCGGCGTCCACCACCAGGTTCGGGGATTACCACCACGACAGGCACCGGAGACCCTGCGCCCACATTTCCAGACGGCCACGTTGACAATGGAGGCGGAGAACATGGTCCACTCAGACTCTATCTCTCCAACCTCCCTCAGAATCTGGTCGAAGCTCTCCCGGTGGTGTGAGTTGAAGGTTCGTCTGACAGAGGGTTCAGCCAGGCGTTCCCAACAGACCCTCATGATACGTTTGGGCCTGCCAAGTCGTTCCAGCCTCCTTCCCTGCCAGCGGATCCTATTCACCACCAGGTGGTGATCAGTTGACAGCTCAGCCCCTCTCTTCACCTCAGTGTCCAAAACACTACTAGACTACACAGTCTATCATCGACCTCCGGCCTAGGGAGTCCTGGTGCACCAACGGACACCCTTATGTTCGAACATGGTGTTTGTTATACCACGTTCGGGTTCCGTTCCTCCCAATCACGCCTCTCCAGGTATCACCGTTGTTGGTTATCCAGGGATTGGGTCGCCTAGGCTCCCGCCTTTGACTGCTGCCCAATCCACTATGCACCAGAGTGTGTTTGTTTGGAACCATTTACCGACCAAAACCAATCTAACTTCCTTGGAACATTAATTACATCTAATGAATCTTGATCACAAATTAAATTGGTTGCAGAGTCAAAAACATAGTTATCGGTGAGTCAAATTGAAAATGCTCATTGTCTGTGGTGGGGCATTAAACAAAATGGATAAATGAGGGCAAAGTGGACAATGGAGGGACATGATTAAAATCCCCAGAGATAAGGAGAAGGGCATTTGTTCTCTGTGTTACAGTCTGTTCACCACAGAATGCAGGACAACACATGCAGCTCCTCTGTTAGCAGTTGTTTTAGAGCAGGTTTATACTCTAGACTTGCTGCTGTGTTTTCCAACTCGATAAACAGCTGATGCTGTCTCAGGCTCAGATGGAAATCATTATTATTGATTTTATTTTGTTGAAACATCATATTCAAATGTTCTAGTGAAACATTTCTGTCTTAAAGTGGTCCAAAAAGATTTGTGACTTCTGGATGTACTGTTGTTCTCTTGTCATGTCCTGGTAGATCCTATGTTTTTCCCACTGATCACAGATCAGTGTGACTCCTTTCCCAGAGATGAACACATGAACTGAAGATAGTCATAGTCATACTCTGCTCTGTACCAAGCCAGGTTCGCTTCATGCCAATCAAAGATACGAGAGGCGGGACCTGTTGCTTAATCAGTGTTTTCCTGCTGCCATGACCCCAGCAGCCCCACAGGCTACAACACTGTTAATTACATATTAATGTGATGATAATGTTTCCCCCCAAGAAGCAGAGTGAAGGAGACTATTTCAAAGACACAATGCTGTTTCCTTACAATGAAGCAAACAAAGTGCTGTAATAACATACAGTCCAGACAGCAACATATCCACTGTTGCTGTCAAACTTGCTGTATGTTGGATTTGTTGGGTTTAGTTGTGTAAGGTCTTAAACCTTACTTTGTAAAGTGCCTTGAGATAACTTTATTGTCATTTGGTGCTATATAAATAAAATTGAATTGAAACATCAGGTGAAGTTACGAAGCCTCTGCATGTGCAGGCGCTGATACGACAAATATTTGAAGGACATGCTGTGAGTGTTCCCATCAGCAGTGCAGCACCACACATTTAGTTTGTACGATCTCATTTCATACACTCACTGATACTTGGTGGCACTCGGCTCTGTACCAAGCCAGGTTTGCTCTGCTTTCATTGATTGTTGCAGATGTTTGTATGAAGGAAGAGACAACACACATTGAGCCAATCAGAAACACGAGAGGCGGGACCTGTTGCTTTATCAGTGTTTTCCTGCTGCCATGACGCCAGCAGCCCCACAGGCTACAACACTGTTAATTACATATTAATGTGTTGATAATGTTTCCTCCCGAGAAGCAGAGTGAATAAACACAACTGATCATTTCTAGCGGAAGCTAAATATGAAGGAGACTATTTCAAAGACACTGCTGTTTCCCCTTCAAAATCTACAGACACACATCCTTACAGTGAAGCAAACAAAGTGCTGTAACAACAAAGCTGAGCTGCCCACAGAGCAGGATGGGCAGGTTGCACCAGTGGCGTAATGTGATACATCACCTGAGGACGATGTTAGAGCCTCTGTTTGCGCCAAACGCCTTGATCAAACCATGGGAGTTCAGGGACTGAAGCACCTGGTGACAGGATCAAACGTCTTGGAGAATATTGAATTAAACAACAGCCACATCATCATCGATGCTGCAAATGTGTACTACTCCCTGTATTTCAACTCAGAGCCAAAGCTGGACCAGAGTCACGGAGGAGACTATTCTGGATTCAAAGATGAGATCTGTCGGTTCCTTGGAGTTCTACGCGACTGTAATGTCACTCCACACATGGTTCTGGATGGATCCTCCAATCCTGAGAAGATGGAAACGCTGAAGACTCGTTTGCAAAATAAACTTGAAATGGCAAAGAGCTTGGCACAGAACCAACCTAGCAACAACATCCTTCCTCCACTCGCCAAAGACGTCTTCAAGCAAATCCTAATCAGTGAAAACATCGAGTTTGAAGAGAGCTTTGGAGAAGCGGACCTGCGGATGGCCTCCTGGGCGAACCAATTGGGTTGTCCTGTGCTGTCTAATGACTCTGACTTCTACATCTATGACCTTCAGGGAGGAGTCCTGCCTCTGGACCAGTTTCAGTGGAAGAAACACAGGAACGGCCGAATCCAGGCCAAGCTTTACAGGAGGTCAGAGTTCTGTAGGCACTTCAGGTTAGACCCGGCTCTGGCGCCAGTGTTCGCTGCAATAGCAGGAAATGATTATTCCAAACTGGAAGATCGTGGAAGGTTCATACAGACGTTTGGCTATACGCCTCCTCAGCCTCGACTACAAGCTATTCTCAGGTTTTTAGCGGACGTGAACCT